>NC_044311.2:117132967-117435503 GCF_007474595.2 Lynx canadensis
GTTTCTCTTCTTCTGAATGGTGTGTTCTCATCTCACTGGCATCTGGTTTTATAGGTTTTGTAGCATTTATGCTTACCTTTGAAGCACAGAGAATGCTTTTATCCTATCTACAGAAGTAATTTCCTTTAGAATACTACAAAATCATTCTGAGCACTTTGATTTGGCTGATTGTGGCACTCCTTTCTTTAAGAGGTAATTCAATTCTGGAATTTAGCCTTCTGGAAAAATAGTTCCACTTGTACTTACTTTATGATGAAGACATTAATCCAGACAGCATGTCATTTACCTTAAATGAATAACATCCCTTCATAAATGGAATTTTCCCTCAAATTCATTAAAAGTGGATAATTACTTTGTCTTCGTTCCTTTTTCATGTATATATTGAAAAGTAATAAAGGGGTGGGGAATGCATGGACTGACAAATGATATAGATTAAGAAATCAGTAAGAACCAAAACTTATGTGTATTTTTAAAATCCACCTTACTTTGAATAAAAAAATTCTTAAAATAGATGTATAGAATATAATACCAAACAGCATGCTAACTAATGACCAGTCATCAATAATCATCTCAAATTGATTATGCATGCACATGCAAGGCCATAGAATTTTTAAAATTTAAATGCCTGCTATTATTGTTGAAGATATCTGGAAGCCCTATTTCATAGTTAAATTATAAAAACAGTGTTGTAATAATTGAGTTAAAAAGTTTCAGAGTATGTTCTCCTAAGTCAATTAAGGAAAATCATTGCTTTGTCTTTATTACAAGTTGTTGGCCTAATATTCCCAGTATGAGCTTGGTTCTAGATATTTCATTTCCTACAAGAATTGGAACATAGCTTACTCTTGTGCCCTGACACATCAGAAGACAATGGTGTCTTAGTTTACCATTGTTTGCCTATCCACTGAAAAATTGCATTACTCTATACTGTACCCTTTGTCTGAATAGATTCCTGAAGTTGACGAGGGCCAATTCTTATAATCCTTTTCCATTACTTATGCTAATGCAAATATACTACCAGGTGGATCCATCTCCTAACATTTATCCAGCTTTAATTGCATGCACTCAAGTAATCCCCAACATCCTCCAACTGCTAGAAATTCTGTAACGACTAAACAACTAATCCCCCAGAGAGGCCTACTGTTCAAATTTTAATACTTAAAAAAAAAATCCATGTAATTTGAAAGAAGAAAAAAAAAAACTAAAACAGCTTATGATTGAGAAATATTTTAAGCTAATTTTTATAACAAACTGCTTAAAAAGTACTGACACACAGTGCAGCTTTGCTGGAAGAACTTTACTACTAGTTAGTCCAGGGTTAGAAGGAGGCAGAGAGTGGAGAGGAGATGCTTCAGAGCAGCAGCCCTAAGAAATTAAAGATGCTAATGTAGAAAGAAGGAAAAAAATACTCCCAAAACCACTAAAACAGAAACACACACACACACACACACACACACACACACACACACCATGTATTACATAAAGAAAATGATATGAACAGTTAGGCAAACGTACTTAATACATACTTGACCCAGTATCCTGAAAGCATGGACTACAGACCACTGATATTTAAAAATTCAGATTTCTTAGCAGACAGGCCAGGAATCTGTATTTTTACAAGATCTGTATGTGATCATCTGCGTGTGATTCTTCTGTACACTAAAGTTACAGGACCAAATGTTAGAGTATAGAAGAGGAATAAAAATAAATCCAATGATACAGATTACAAAATAGATATTTTCTTTGTGATACACTAATGTCAAAAAAAGGATGAGTGAAATAATAAATAAAGACCAACATTCCAAGCTCATAGCTTCCTATAAATAAGCAAGGTCATTATGGTAACAATGGTGATCTAAGAGACAATGTTTCTCTTTTTAAATAAATGTTTCTTAAATGTTTTTCTTTTCAAATAAAAGGATTACAATATATAAAATTTGAGTATTGAAATACTGCCTAAAGTAAAGCGGATTCATGATTATTGAGTAAAGTCCAAATGTACACACATAGATGCATAGGAAGGTAGGTTGATAGGTAGACACAGAGAAAAGAAAGAAAAAAGTCCCGTTTTTTCCAAATACAATAATAAAGGGAAAAAACACAAAACTGTACCGGAAAAGAAAAGGAACTCATTAAAAAAGCCAGTTGGGTTTAAAAGGTTTCTATTTTTAAGAAGTTTTCTATTTTTTAGGAACCCCAGAACTTTTCTGGTGAAGGTTAGATATGTATTCTTCATAAAGACCAAATCTCTTCCTGTGTACTAACCTCATCATCTGACAGATGTCTGATATTATAACATTGTTGTCATTGTGCATGTTTACATATAATTCAAGAACCAAAACATAAATAAACAAATGGGACCACTGTGTAAGCCTTGGTACAAGAGTGATTCTGTGCTCTGGCCTAGAGATTGGAAACAGATGTAAACATTTGTAATTATGCATGTTTCAAGCTGCCTTTCATGCACAAAAACAGTTGTAGAAATTGTGGGTGGAGCTGGCTGAACACAAACATTACTTGTCTTTCTGAAGTGTCGAAGGAGAGATTAGAATAAATGTAAGCACATTAATCATGAAATGAAATTGTTAGAAAGGCCACTTACTTGTGAACTTCTGATGTCACTCAAAAATCAAAGTTTTGAAACTTGCTTCAGTTATTTTTCTATGTTTATGAACTAATATAACATAAGATGGGAAGGAACATTACGGAGGGCATTTGCTCTTTCCCACTGCCACTTTTCAGTCATTCCAGGCAAATGATACTCGGGCTTTCTTTCCTGACATATCGGTATAGCATTGGAACAAAATACTAACCCACGCCCAATAATAACAGTCATTAACATGCGTGTTAAATGCCAACATCCATTTTCCCTTTTTACCTCTGCAATTAGACTCCAGTTTTTAGCTGATTGTAGTACTCCTTACTACACAACCATGTTTCCCATCCTCTCTTGTAGCTAAATGTGACAAAAATCTCTGGACAATTTCATGTAAGTGAACATACGTCAGACTTCCCGGAAGTCTCCTTAAATGACCTTCCTCCCTTCTTCACGCATGCACAAAAGTCCCTTCGAAAATGGGAGACACAGGTTGAAGATGATGGATTCTATACAAAAAATGGGAACCAGTGACTCAAAGCACTGAGTGAGAACAGTGAAGCTGCCATACCAACTTTGATTGCCTACCACCAGAAAACCCTTAAGTGATAGAGCAATACGCTTCTATCTTATTTAAACCACTGATTACTTATTGTTTACTTGTTTGTTTATTCTCAGCTGAACCAAATTCCATACCCAGTCCAGATTAAATTCAACCAATCTGTATAATATGTTTACCATTGGCCAGGGGCTGCTCTATTTGAGGCTACGATGATGAATACGAATGGACATGTTTAGCTAACAGTCTGGTGCAGGGGTCAGCAAACTAAAACCCATGGGGCAAATCTCCCCACTGGGTAAATAAAATTTTATTGAAACAGTCATTTTTATTCTCTATTGCTGCTTTCACACTACAATTACAGAATTGAGTAACTGCGACGGAAACCTCATGACACAAAACCTGCAATAATTACTGTCTGGTACTTTACGAAAAAGTTTGACAACTCTGATCTAAGGGGAATCTAAGACAAACAAACGGACACTTAGAATAATGTGTGGTATATATGATAGGAAGGGTCCTGGGCACAATATAAAGGGCAGTGAATAATATGGACATGAGAGACCAGAACATATTTCCCAGAGATGGTGGTGTTGAAGATGAACTCAGGAGGATAAGTAGATGTGGACCAGGTAAGTGACTCAGTGAGAGCATTCTAAGTTGAGGGAACTGTACAAGTTCAAAACCCAAAAGTGACAAATGCTGTCAAGTAAAATAAATATTGTGGGGTGCCTGGTGGCTAAGTTGGTTAAGCATCTGACTCTCGGTTTCAGCGTAAGTCATGATCTTACAGTTCTTGGAACGGAGCCCTGCATCGGGCTTTGTGCTGACAGCACAGAGCCTGCTTCGGATTTTCTCTCTCCCTCTCTCTCTGCCCTTCCCCATGTGTGCATTCTCCCCCCCAATAAATAAATAAATTTTTAAAAAGATGAATATTGAAAAGCACCCCATGAGGAATGGAAGAACAACACCAAACTTAGAAGTGGCTACAGAGAAAGCTAAGAAGGATCCAGGATTCAGCTCCGTAGAGCTTAGAAAAATCATCATGATTTACTTCTTAGTGAACTTTGCCAGGTATTTGCTTCTTAAACTTCATTGTCTCTAATTTTAATTCAAACCAGAGATAGAATTTATTTTAGGAATGCAGTTAAATTAGATGCAAAGTGTATGAGAGTGTGTCAGGGAGAGAGCTAGCAGGTGCAGAGCTTGCCCTTGAACCAACCTTGCCCACTAGGCCTGGGTGCCAAAAGTAAGGATGAATAAGAAGCCTTTGAATTACTTGGTGAATTGCACATCCTGAGATCCACCATTTAGAGACTCTAATTCAATGATCTGGGGTTGGGCTCCGAAATTGGGAATTTACACAAGTGAAAAAGGAAATTTCAATGAAATTGATCCAGAAGCAGTTCTGCAAAATGCTGCTTTAGGGCAGACCTCTAAATCAGAACATTCTGGAACACTTGAAAAAGTTAGAGACCTGGGTGTATCTTGATCTAGCGAATATAAATCTGAGGGTGGTGCACTTAAACCAATGTATTAATAAGCTTTCCAGTGGATTCTGTTATGCAATAAAGTTTCTAAAAAACGTTTCTCTATTCCTGGTCCTGTTGCGCAAATCCGTTGGCACGTATGACAGTCACTGCCCACAGGAAGAGAAGCAAGGAGGAGTGTCTCTAAACCAGCGGAGCAATGATGTGAACATGTAGCAACTGCCAACTCATGACTCTTGACTCCGTTTCCTGCTTTTTCCCGTTGTATGTTTCTTGGATCTCTCACCCTGCTCCCCAGCCATTTCTTGACTTCACAGCTTCACATACAGAGAAAAATAGTCAATATGTTCATAGAGGCTGTGAACAGAGTCACTGTTTTATTCAGGAGCAACTTTCTTTGCTGCAATTTCTGGAGTCACAGACATGCCTATAGTTGGTCAGAAGAAATTCCCAGGCTTAAACCAAAATATTCTGGCTCTAAGTCTACAGTTTAAGTATCGATGCATATTTAACACAGTAAATAAACAAGATAACCTGTTAAGAAGTGACTCAGAGTAGCTGTAGAACACACACACACACACACACACACACACACACACATATGCATGGACACACACACATTTTAAGACAGCTCTTTTGAAATAAAAGTCTCTTTTTAAAAATTTATTCCCAATACTGCAGTCTCCCTAGTTATCTATGAAGAATAGATGAGGTTCTAGCAAATCTCAGCTAATTCTCTTCACAACTGAGACTTGCTCTAAATTACATCCTGAAAACTAACAGGCTATTGTCAAGTCACATCGGACATGGTGTGAGGTCTGTATACACTCACTAGTCTTGTCATCTAATCGTCCCAATGAATAAGCCAAGTTTTTCTCGCGTTTAGCTCATTTTTCAATCCAGAAAAGAGAAACTGTTTTAGATATTTCAAGCAGAGAAAAGAGCTCATAAAAAGAGGTGATTTTAAAGGTATTGGAAGGGCTGGAAGAGCACACGTGAGAAATGAGCTTTTACCAAAGCAGCTATGAGGCCCCTAGCTGCCAAAATGCAGGGGCCGACACCGGCTGCTACTGGCAGTTTCCTTGCAGCCACGGCAAGAACCAGAAACAAACTACTTTTCACCTTCATCTTGCCTTCTAATCTCTAGACAGTTCATCCCTTTGGCAGAACCTGAATGGAAACCAGCTGACAAAGGAGTCTGGGAGAGAAATTTTCCAGTTCTAGTGTCTTGTGCTAGAAAGACGAGTAAGGAAGGGCAGATACGAAGATTAGCGCCAACAGAAAATTGATGGCAGAACCTCGTGCATCAAAAAGTTTAAAACAACCTTATACCTCATCTACTGACGAGAATAAAGATGTAAGAGAACATATAGCATTTGTAGGAAATAGGAACGGATCTAAAGAGCTTTAAATCTTCTGTTCTTGTACAGAATAGCTAAATACATTATTATACGTTCCATTAAAATATGGTCAAAGGATTCCATGAACACAATTAAGGCAATCATGACCTAACATTTTTAAAGAAGTAATAAAAATCAGAGGCACCTGAGGCGCTCAGTCAGTTAAGAGTCCAACTCTTGATTTCAGCTCACGTGAGACTTGGTGCTTGGCATGGTGCCTACTTGGGATTCTCTCTCTCCCTCCCTCACTCTCTGCCCCTCTCCCACTTTTGCACACACACTCTCTCTCTATCAAAATAAATAAACATTTAAAAACTAGTAAAAATCAATATTAATTTTAAAAATTCCCTAATTGTTTTTAGTTAAATAAAAAATTTACAAAGAATGAATATATATAGTGTGGATATATGTATATATAATATGTAACATACGTATAAATGTGTATATATGTAAATAAAATATGAATATATACTTATCATTATGACTACATTCAAATATCTTCCTGTATGGATATCATATCTTATATATGATACATATAATACTTATACTATAATACTTCTATATAATAATATACTTATATATAATAAAAAGTACATCTGCAGAAAGAGATATGAATTTAGTAATAATTTGAAATTGCGGCTTCAGCTAAATACTTTTGCTTTTACTGGCACAAAGGCAGACATATTTTTAGAATATAGAAGTATAGAATTCTGGGTATCCTAAGTATCCCATTTCCTAAGTTGATTTGCACAGTGTACAAAATTTGAAAGTACTTAAAATCAAGCTTACATGAACATGAAGGAGACATTTTGCAGTCACGTTTTGAAATGAGAAATCTCCTTCAAAGAGAGTATACATTTCTTAATCTCCAGTTACACTGACCTACGAGATTTCCTATTCCTATTTACTATGCAGCTTCGATTTGCAGTTTAGCAGTAACTTTGAATGACTTATTTGGACTCTGTTTGGTACGAGGAAACACTCAGTCAGAAGGTAATTTTTGAGTCATCATTTTATACAGTTCCTGTCACATCTTAAAGTAGCATATAGCTGACTCTTATCAGCCATTTTCAAAAATAGCCATAAGTAGAAGTACAGACTACTAAATATTATGTACGTCTCAGTTAAATCTGGCTAATAATGCTCCCTTTTTTTGTATCAGGTAATGCAGGTATTAGGTCCTATAAGTGAAAATATGTCCTAAGAAAATTTTCTTTCCAATATACCATATACTTATACACTCAAAATAAATAAAAACAGGAAGATTGTGGGCAAATACTTGACAAACATACATTCCGATAATTTCCCCTTCTAGATTACAGAAATAGGAGAAACTGTGTATTGAACTCTACCCATAGCCTTTGATAAAATAAACAAGGAAAAATAACAAGGAGAAATATACTAGAGATATCTAACTCTCATGGTAACGTAGATGATGTTTATTATGCATTTGTTTCAGACCCAAAACCTACTTTAGCAAACATTTTGGTTCTTTCAAAAGACTAATCATAGAGGGTTAAGAAGGTATGTGGGGACTTTCTATACTTTCTGATCAATTTTCCTGTAAACCAAATATATATGGTAGAGTTTGGGTGTGAACAAAGAGAAAGAGAAAACACATGTATTACTGGTGACAGAAGGTACCATAAATTAGTCATTTTCAAATATGAAGCATTATCAGAATTACTTGGAGGGCATATGGAATAAATCACTGGGTCCAGCTTCCATAGTTTCTGGACACTATTTTATAAAGTTATATCGATATAACAAGAAGTTCAGACTCTTTCAATAATTATCAATGCTTTATTTAATTTTTAAATATTATTTGCTGTACTATAGGGAAGGTTACATAAAGCCATTATTTTGTAAACATATTTAGGATTTTACTGATTGTAGTCAATTTAAATATCTAAGAAATGTGGTTTATTTCCTCTGGGACTTTTTATTTGCTAATTGGGAAAGTAGTATTGAAACGTTTCAAGAGGATACCCTAGTAGTGTTTAATAAGTTAATTATTATATGGGATATAATACAAGTGATAGCTCCATGCCCAAACACACAAGCATTCAGTCATCTAAAACATTCAGAATTTTCACAATCATTTTGGAAAACACTCACACTTCTATTCTTTTTCTCACTTCATGCATTGACCCAACAAAAGAAAACAGAGTATAAATTCCAGCTTCATGCAAAAGTGATATTAGGCTGATCAAAACCTCTATTAGTTTGGCACACTGTCATCTACATACAATTACCCGATTCTGCCAATCCTTTTGCCCCAATTTCTCAGGTGCACAAGAATGGATGACTCCTGTGTTATGTCCTCTTATTTCCCAGGGCAACTGATCTCTTCTCTATCTGCGCAGTCATCTTAAAGCCAAGGTTTATATTCTTTTTGAGGCAGCAATGAGACAATCTAGTTTTAGTGCATATTAATGACAAAATGTGCCGTGCTATGTGGCTTAATACAACAAACTTTTATATTTTTCTAACTTTATTAAAGAATAATAAACAAACAAAATTGTGTATATTTATGTTGTACATTGTGATTTGAATGTGTGTGTGTGTGTGTGTGATGCTTTGATATGCAATGCATTGAGAAATGATTACCACATCAACCTAATGAACATATCCATGATCTCACATATTTTGTGTATGGGTCTGGTGAGAACATTTAAGATCTACTCTTAGCAGATTTCAAGTATACAACATAGTAATATTAACTATAGACAGCATACTATATATTAGAGCGCCAGATATTATTCATCCTGCATATCTTAAACTTTGTATCCTTTGACCAACATCTCCCTGTTTCCACCACCCTCCAGCCCAAGGCAACCACCATTCTACTCTGTGCTTCTATGAGTTTGACTTTTTTAGATTTCACATATAAGTGAGATAATGCTGTATTTGCCTTTCTGTTTCTAGCTTATTTCATTTAGCTCAATGTCCTCCAGTTCATCTACGACAGTTTTCCTTCTTTTTGTTTGTTTGTTTGTTTTATAAATTTTCCATTAATCCATTGATGGACACTGAGGTTGACTACATATCTTAACTATTGTGAATAATGCTGCAAGGAACAATGGAGTCCAGATATCCTTTGAGATACTGATTTCATTTCCTTTTAGGTATATAACCAGAAATGGAATTGCTGAATCACACAGTAGATCTGTTTTTAATTTTTTGAGGAAGCTCCATACTCTTTTCCACCATGGTTGTACTGATTTACATACCCACCCACAGTGTACAAGTGTTTTCTTTTTCCACATCTTTCCCAACATTTATCTTTTATCTTTTTGACAATAGCCATTCTAACAGGTGTGATGTAATATCTTATAATGCTTTTTATTTGCATTGCCCTGATGATTAGTCATGTTGAGCATTCTTTTTTTTTTTTATGTTTTCCAATTGATAATGTTTTATTTTTTTTATTTTTTTTAATTTTTTTTAATTTATTTTATTTTATTTTATTTTTTTTTATATATATGAAATTTATTGACAAATTGGTTTCCATACAACACCCAGTGCTCATCCCAAAAGGTGCCCTCCTCAATACCCATCACCCACCCTCCCCTCCCTCCCACCCCCCATCAACCCTCAGTTTGTTCTCAGTTTTCAACAGTCTCTTATGCTTTGGCTCTCTCCCACTCTAACCTCTTTTTTTTTTTTTTTCTTCCCCTCCCCCATGGGTTCCTGCTAAGTTTCTCAGGATCCACATAAGAGTGAAACCATATGGTATCTGTCTTTCTCTGTATGGCTTATTTCACTTAGCATTACACTCTCCAGTTCCATCCACGTTGCTACAAAAGGCCATATTTCATTTTTTCTCATTGCCACGTAGTATTCCATTGTGTATATATACCACAATTTCTTTATCCATTCATCAGTTGATGGACATTTAGGCTCTTTCCATAATTTGGCTATTGTTGAGAGTGCTGCTATGAACATTGGGGTACAAGTGCCCCTATGCATCAGTACTCCTGTATCCCTTGGATAAATTCCTAGCAGTGCTATTGCTGGGTCATAGGGTAGGTCTATTTTTAATTTTCTGAGGAACCTCCACACTGCTTTCCAGAGCGGCTGCACCAGTTTGCATTCCCACCAACAGTGCAAGAGGGTTCCCGTTTCTCCACATCCTCTCCAGCATCTATAGTCTCCTGATTGGTTCATTTTGGCCACTCTGACTGGCGTGAGGTGATACCTGAGTGTGGTTTTGATTTGGATTTCCCTGATAAGGAGCGACGCTGAACATCTTTTCATGTGCCTGTTGGCCATCTGGATGTCTTCTTTAGAGAAGTGTCTATTCATGTTTTCTGCCCATTTCTTCACTGGGTTATTTGTTTTTCGGGTGTGGAGTTTGGTGAGCTCTTTATAGATTTTAGATACTAGCCCTTTGTCCGATATGTCATTTGCAAATATCTTTTCCCATTCTGTTGGTTGCCTTTTAGTTTTGTTGGTTGTTTCCTTTGCTGTGCAGAAGCTTTTTATCTTCATAAGGTCCCAGTAATTCACTTTTGCTTTTAATTCCCTTGCCTTTGGGGATGTGTCGAGTAAGAGATTGCTACGGCTGAGGTCAGAGAGGTCCTTTCCTGCTTTCTCCTCTAAGGTTCTGATGGTTTCCTGTCTCACATTTAGGTCCTTTATCCATTTTGAGTTTATTTTTGTAAATGGTGTGAGAAAGTGGTCTAGTTTCAACCTTCTGCATGTTGCTGTCCAGTTCTCCCAGCACCATTTGTTAAAGAGGCTGTCTTTTTTCCATTGGATGTTCTTTCCTGCTTTGTCAAAGATGAGTTGGCCATACGTTTGTGGGTCTAGTTCTGGGGTTTCTATTCTATTCCATTGGTCTGTGTGTCTGTTTTTGTGCCAATACCATGCTGTCTTGATGATGACAGCTTTGTAGTAGAGGCTAAAGTCTGGGATTGTGATGCCTCCTGCTTTGGTCTTCTTCTTCAAAATTCCTTTGGCTATTCGGGGCCTTTTGTGGTTCCATATGAATTTTAGGATTGCTTGTTCTAATTTCGAGAAGAATGCTGGTGCAATTTTGATTGGGATTGCATTGAATGTGTAGATAGCTTTGGGTAGTATTGACATTTTGACAATATTTATTTTTCCAATCCATGAGCAGGGAATGTCTTTCCATTTCTTTAAGTCTTCTTCAATTACCTTCATAAGCTTTCTATAGTTTTCAGCATACAGATCCTTTACATCTTTGGTTAGATTTATTCCTAGGTATTTTATGCTTCTTGGTGCAATTGTGAATGGGATCATTTTCTTTATTTGTCTTTCTGTGGCTTCATTGTTAGTGTATAAGAATGCAACTGATTTCTGTACATTGATTTTGTATCCTGCAACTTTGCTGAATTCATGTATCAGTTCTAGCAGACTTTTGGTGGAGTCTATCGGATTTTCCATGTATAATATCATGTCATCTGCAAAAAGCGAAAGCTTGACTTCATCTTTGCCAATTTTGATGCCTTTGATTTCCTTTTGTTGTCTGATTGCTGATGCTAGAACTTCCAGCACTATGTTAAACAACAGCGGTGAGAGTGGGCATCCCTGTCGTGTTCCTGATCTCAGGGAAAAAGCTCTCAGTTTTTCCCCGTTGAGGATGATGTTAGCTGTGGGCTTTTCATAAATGGCTTTTATGATCTTTAAGTATGTTCCTTCTATCCCGACTTTCTCAAGGGTTTTTATTAAGAAAGGGTGCTGGATTTTGTCAAAGGCCTTTTCTGCATCGATTGACAGGATCATATGGTTCTTCTCTTTTTTTTTGTTAATGTGATGTATCACGTTGATTGATTTGCGAATGTTGAACCAGCCCTGCATCCCAGGAATGAATCCCACTTGATCATGGTGAATAATTCTTTTTATATGCTGTTGAATTCGATTTGCTAGTATCTTATTGAGAATTTTTGCATCCATATTCATCAGGGATATTGGCCTGTAGTTCTCTTTTTTTACTGGGTCTCTGTCTGGTTTAGGAATCAAAGTAATACTGGCTTCATAGAACGAGTCTGGAAGTTTTCCTTCCCTTTCTATTTCTTGGAATAGCTTGAGAAGCATAGGTATTATCTCTGCTTTAAACGTCTGGTAGAACTCCCCTGGGAAGCCATCTGGTCCTGGACTCTTATTTGTTGGGAGATTTTTGATAACCGATTCAATTTCTTCGCTGGTTATGGGTCTGTTCAAGCTTTCTATTTCCTCCTGATTGAGTTTTGGAAGAGTGTGGGTGTTCAGGAATTTGTCCATTTCTTCCAGGTTGTCCAATTTGTTGGCATATAATTTTTCATAGTATTCCCTGATAATTGTTTGTATCTCTGAGGGATTGGTTGTAATCATTCCATTTTCATTCATGATTTTATCTATTTGGGTCATCTCCCTTTTCTTTTTGAGAAGCCTGGCTAGAGGTTTGTCAATTTTGTTTATTTTTTCAAAAAACCAACTCTTGGTTTCGTTGATCTGCTCTACAGTTTTTTTAGATTCTATATTGTTTATTTCTGCTCTGATCTTTATTATTTCTCTTCTTCTGCTGGGTTTAGGCTGCCTTTGCTGTTCTGCTTCTATTTCCTTTAGGTGTGCTGTTAGATTTTGTATTTGGGATTTTTCTTGTTTCTTGAGATAGGCCTGGATTGCAATGTATTTCCCTCTCAGGACTGCCTTCGCTGCGTCCCAAAGCGTTTGGATTGTTGTATTTTCATTTTCGTTTGTTTCCATATATTTTTTGATTTCTTCTCTAATTGCCTGGTTGACCCACTCATTCGTTAGTAGGGTGTTCTTTAACCTCCATGCTTTTGGAGGCTTTCCAGACTTTTTCCTGTGGTTGATTTCAAGCTTCATAGCATTGTGGTCTGAAAGTATGCATGGTATAATTTCAATTCTTGTAAACTTATGAAGGGCTGTTTTGTGACCCAGTATATGATCTATCTTGGAGAATGATCCATGTGCACTCGAGAAGAAAGTATATTCTGTTACTTTGGGATGCAGAGTTCTAAATATATCTGTCAAGTCCATCTGATCCAATGTCTCATTCAGGGCCCTTGTTTCTTTATTGACCATGTATCTAGATGATCTATCCATTTCTGTAAGTGGGGTGTTAAAGTCCCCAGCAATTACCACATTCTTATCAATAAGGTTGCTTATGTTTATGAGTAATTGTTTTATATATTTGGGGGCTCCGGTATTCGGCGCATAGACATTTATAATTGTTAGCTCTTCCTGATGGATAGACCCTATAACTATTATATAATGTCCTTCTTCATCTCTTGTTACAGCCTTTAACTTAAAGTCTAGTTTGTCTGATATAAGTATGGCTACTCCAGCTTTCTTTTGGCTTCCAGTAGCATGATAAATAGTTCTCCATCCCCTCACTCTGAATCTAAAGGTGTCCTCAGGTCTAAAATGAGTCTCTTGTAGACAGCAAATAGATGGGTCTTGTTTTTTTATCCATTCTGATACCCTATGTCTTTTGGTTGGCGCATTTAATCCATTTACATTCAGTGTTATTATAGAAAGATACGGGTTTAGAGTCATTGTGATGTCTGTATGTTTTTTGCTTGTAGTGATGTCTCTGGTACTTTGTCTCACAGGGTCCCCCTTAGGATCTCTTGTAGGGCTGGTTTAGTGGTGACAAATTCCTTCAGTTTTTGTTTGTTTGGGAAGACCTTTATCTCTCCTTCTATTCTAAATGACAGATTTGCTGGATAAAGGATTCTCGGCTGCATATTTTTGCTGTCTAGCACCCTGAAAATCTCGTGCCAATTCTTTCTGGCCTGCCAAGTTTCAAAAGAGAGATCAGTCACGAGTCTTATAGGTCTCCCTTTATATGTGAGGGCACGTTTACCCCTTGCTGCTTTCAGAATTTTCTCTTTATCCTTGTATTTTGCCAGTTTCACTATGATATGTCGTGCAGAAGATCGATTCAAGTTACGTCTGAAGGGAGTTCTCTGTGCCTCTTGGATTTCAATGCCTTTTTCCTTCCCCAGTTCAGGGAAGTTCTCAGCTATGATTTCTTCAAGTACCCCTTCAGCACCTTTCCCTCTCTCTTCCTCCTCTGGGATACCAATTATGCGTATATTATTTCTTTTTAGTGTATCACTTAGTTCTCTAATTTTCCCCTCATACTCCTGGATTTTTTTATCTCTCTTTTTCTCAGCTTCCTCTTTTTCCATAACTTTATCTTCTAGTTCACCTATTCTCTCCTCTGCCTCTTCCATCCGAGCCGTGGTGGTTTGCATTTTGTTTTGCATTTCCTTTAAAGCGTTTTTCAGCTCCTCGTGACTGTTCCTTAGTCCCTTGATCTCTGTAGCAAGAGATTCTCTGCTGTCCTGTATACTGTTTTCCAGCCCAGCGATTAATTTTATGACTATTATTCTAAATTCACTTTCTGTTATATTATTTAAATCCTTTTTGATCAGCTCATTAGCTGTTGTTATTTCCTGGAGATTCTTCTGAGGGGAATTCTTCCGCTTGGTCATTTGGATAGTCCCTGGTGTGGTGAGGACCTGCAGGGCACTTCCCCTGTGCTGTGGTGTATAACTGGAGTTGGTGGGCGGGGCCGCAGTCAGTCCTGATGTCTGCCCCCAGCCCACCGCTGGGGCCACAGTCAGACTGGTGTGTGCCTTCTCTTCCCCTCTCCTAGGGGCGGGATTCCCTGTGGGGTGGTGTGGCCCGTCTGGGCTACTTGCACACTGCCAGGCTTGTGGTGCTGGGGATCTGGCGTATTAGCTGGGGTGGGTAGGCAAGGTGCACGGCGGCAGGGGGGGCAGGCTTAGCTCGCTTCTCCTTAGGTGATCCACTTCAGGAGGGGCCCTGTGGCAGCCGGAGGGAGTCAGATCCGCTGCCGGAGGTTTGGCTCCGCAGAAGCACAGAGTTGGGTGTTTGCGCGGAGCGAGCAATTTCCCTGGCCGGAACCGGTTCCCTTTGGGATTTTGGCTGGGGGATGGGCGGGGGAGATGGCGCTGGCGAGCGCCTTTGTTCCCCGCCAAACTGAGCTCTGTCGTCCGGGGGCTCCGCAGCTCACCCTCCCTTTGTCCTCCAGCCTTCCCGCTTTCCGAGCAGAGCTGTTAACTTATGACCTCCCAGACGCTAAGTCGCGCTTGCTGTCGGAACACAGTCCGTCAGGCCCCTCCGCTTTTGCAAGCCGGACTCGGGGGCTCTGCTTGGCTGGCGAGCCGCCCCTCCGCCCCGGCTCCCTCCCGCCAGTCCGTGGAGCGCGCACCGCCTCGCCGCCCTTCCTACCCTCTTCCGTGGGCCTCTCGTCTGCGCTTGGGTCCGGTGACTCCGTTCTGCTAATCCTCTGGCGGTTTTCTGGGTTATTTAGGCAGGTGTAGGTTGAATCTAAGTGATCAGCAGGAAGCGCAGTGAGCCCAGTGTCCTCCTACGCCGCCATCTTGGAACTTCCCCAATTGATCTGAGCATTCTTTCATGTACCTGTTACCCCTTTGTATGTCCTTTTTTTTTTTTTTTTTTGAAATGTCTATTCAGGTCCTGTACCAATTGTTTAATGAGTTATTTATTTTCTTGTTATTATGTTTGAGTTTCTTATATATTTTGGATATTAACTCCTTATCAGATGTATTGTTTGCAAGTATTTTCTCCCATTTTGCAGATCATCTCTTCCTTCTGTTGATTGTTTCCTTTGCTGGGCAGAAGCTTTTTAGTTTGATGCAATGCTTTTGCTTTGTTGATGCTTTACTTTTGCTTTTGTTGCTTATACTTTGGGGACCACATCCAAAAATGTATTGCCCAGACCCATGTCAAGAAGCTTTTCCCCTATGTTTAATTCTAGTAGTTTTACAGTTTCAGGTCTTATGTTTAAGTTGTTAATCCATTTTGAGTTGATTTTTGTATAAGGTGTGAAAAAAAGGGTCCAATTTCATTCCTTTGCATATGGATATCAAGTTTTCTTATCACCATTTCTCGAAGAAATTGTCTTTTCTCATTGTACATACTGGCCACCTTTGTCAAAGATTAATTGACTGTAAGCGCTTAGATTTATTTCTGGACTCTCTATTTTGTTCCATTGGTTTATATGCCTGTTTTGGTGCGGGCACCACTGTTATTTTGATTACTACAGCTTTGTAGTGTATTTTGAAATCAGATAGTGTGATGCCTCCAGCAGTCTTCTTTTTGCTTAAGATTGCTTTACCTATTTGGGGTCTTTTGTGGTTCAATTTGAATTTAAAGATTTTAAAAATATTTTTATGAAAAACACAATTGGATATTTGACAGGGTTTGCACTGAATCTATAGACTGCTTTGGTTAACATATATTACTTTTCATGAGTCTATGGGAAGTGGATAATGTGGTCCAGACTCTTTGATTTTCTTTGGGGTGACTCACCTGTCTGTGTTCAGCTAGTTGGTCTCTGCTGAGCACCTCTGTTGTCCTCCATTTGGTCTTCATCAACTTATAAATAGTTATTCTGGATGTGTTGTCATGATGGTGCATATTTTCCTGAAACAGTGGAAATGCTTCAATCTTCTTGAACTCTAGGCGTGTGTCTGTCATATCGACACTTCCATCATACTCTGTTGGCCAAAGAGAGTCACAGGGTTAGCCCAGATTCAGGGAGGGGGAAACAGAGTCCACTTCTCGACTGAAGAAGTAGTGAAGTTACAATGCAAAAGTATGCCTTGAGGGAGAAGTGGTGAATTCAGCCATCTCTTGCAGTCAGTTTATTACAGTATTTTCCTCCAAATACAGACGTACAGACATAATTCCAGAATAAGTCATTAAGTGAATCCTGAAATAGATGAGACATATCTGAATTTCAAGATGACATGAAACTAGATAATTTCTGTGATATGTGTGGAGAAGACAACAGTATGTAGCTGTGGGTAGAAGCAATGGTTAGACAGATTTGTAATAAAATAAATGGCCTTATCCAAACATATTGCCAACTGAAGAGATCTTCCCAGTGGTATCACATAAGGCTTTCTTCTCGATCAGGTTATATGTAACACATCACCATTTATAAATGACTTGTATAAAAGCATGGTTATCCAAATAGAAAATGACATGAATCTGGAAGGAATAGATAATATTCTGGATGACAGTATTTGTGTCCGAAAAGACCTTGACAGGGTGAAATAAGGATCAAATTTAATGTGTAAATTTTAATGTAGACAAATTTAAGGCACAGAAATAAAATTGAACTCTCAAAATGTCCAATTACACACTGGTTTAGCTGGATAAGCATCTTAAGGGCTTTAGGTAACAGCTGCTTCAATAATAATCAACAGTGTATGCAATTTACATAAAACATCTGTGAATATAGGTCACATTAGTATATGAACTCTGTACATTCTAGAATAGAGTATTAATCTTCTTTTCCCCCAAACCTCAATACTTACTGTGACTTCACTCTACAACTAAGCTTTTGAATACAATAGTGATAATTAGTTTTAGCACTATTTTTGAACCTGAGTTTCAGTTAACTTTTCAGGGCCATTTGAAAATCAAATCCTTTGGGCATCTAAATTCTCATTAATTAGTAAAAGAGCACTAAAACTTGGTAATATTCCAAGTCAAATAGCAGATATTGTAAGTATCACAGCTTCTGATTATAATATAATAAAGTTATAAATGAATAGCAGAATTTAGTCATACTCTCAGAAATGAAAATAAAGAAAAACATGATATCTAGGTTTTGTGCTATTAACAGAAATTAAATTTTAAAATGTACAATGACTCATGAACTTAAAAATGATTGCAATTATATTTTACATAAAAATTGATGATATATGGTCAAGCATAGACTCAGAGGGAAATATATAAAAGTATTATTTTTAATTTAAAAGAAAGGGACAGACGTCTGGCTTCAGCTTAAGATGTGGAAAGCTGGAAATAATGTAACTCCCACCCTTAAAAAGGGAAGACAGTCATTATAATTCATAAAATCATTACTTTTCCTGAATTCATAGGATCAATGAAATTTTAAGGCAAACCACTTTACAGACTTACAAAAACTGGCGAAGCAATAGGGTCATCGAGAAATTATCCTCAACCCTTTAGTGAGAAACATTTCATACCCTGATACACAAGGACACAAGGCACACCTAACATTGAGGCTGGGGGGCAACGAAAAGCCCCTGGCCATCTTCAAAATGTAGCAAGCGCCAAGTGGCATGCGATAGCAGTCAATTGCTTAAGGAAGGACAGGAATATAGGCAAATCTGCTGTGATGCACACTAACAAAGAGAAAACCTAAAGCTGAGGGTGAAGGCAACTTTGAGGAAAACTTTCTGGCCAAGCACACAAGTAAGAGAAATTCTAGAGGATTCCGAAGCCAATGGTAACCTGAAAGTAACCATAACAACAAGAAAACTCAAACCCAGCTCAACTCTAAATCAGATTGACTCAACTCTAAAACTGACAGCTGAGATGAGGTCCAGTATGTTTTACCATAGTGAATGTTCCATATGCATTGAAAATTAACATGTGTTCTGGATATGAAACGTTGACTAGGGCAAGTCTTATTCTAGGCTTAAAATAACTAAACCTCTACAAAGTAAAACAATATAAATCAAACCAAATAAGCTCACTAGCTAAAGTGGAATGTAAATTATACATCAATAATCATGATATCTGAAACATCCTCAAATATTTGTAAATAAAAGAGCACACTCCTATTTATTCCATGGGCTAATGAACAAGTATGAAGAGAAAACTGAACATCATTTGTACTGAATGACAATAAAACACTATATATCAAAATTGTGATGTTCTAGTAAAGAAATACATAAAGGAAAATTTATGGCAATGACACATATTAGGAAAGAAAAATTGTCTTAAGTCAATGATTTATAATCTGATTTTAAGAAACAAATATAAGAGTCAATTAATGCAAAATGAGCAGAGGAAATGAGATGATTATCATAAGAGCAGAAATAAATCAATTTTAAAATAAACAATAAGATATGAATGAACTCAAAAGATGGTTCTTTGAAAAGATCAATAAAATCGATAAACATTTAGCCTGACTATCTCTCTGAGAAAAAAGGAGAGAAGAAACAAATTACCAACATCAGTAATGAAAGAGGAGACAACATTATAAGAACTAAGAATATTAAAACTGTAAGAAACTATTATAAAATGATTTTATGGTTTTAAACACAACAACTTACGTGAAAATAAATTTTAGTTCTTCAAAAAACAAATGGCCAAAATTCATTCATTATGAAGTAACCTGAATGATCCTGTAACTGTTTGTAAATTATCTTTAGTTTAAAAATCTTTCCACACTTTTATTCCTGGTTTGATGTGAGTTTGGTGTAAGAAGTTAGGGTAATTACATCCTAACAAGTAGTAGAAAGCTAAACCGACTTGACAACTTTTCTTGGGTCCATAAGATAAGAAGGACACTGGGTGAATAAACCACTGCCCCAAGATTGGAGAGACAGGCACATACAGGGAGTTATAGCTTACTAGAACAGGGATTCGAAAGTGGAAGCTACCTTGGGAACGAATCCTGAAGTAGGAAAACTAGAAATTGATGAATTGCTAATGTATTTGTATAGATAACTCTGACAGGAGGCCCAGTCATGAGGAACCCCATAATCCTCGTGATATTGACCTCCAGGAGCCTAACCACATTTCCACAGTAAGTACCAGAGAAAAATCTCCTCCTTCATCTGGCAGAATGGAGAAAAAAAATACCCTTTTGAAATACACCAGAGCACTCAGTTCTTCTTAACAAGGCCTGTTCTCAGAAGAAACCAGTTAGAGCTTAATCTGCTGAGATATTATCCGAGTCTAACTAACCTGGTATAAGGGAAATATCAAACTCCAGTTAGTTCTAGCTTTCCATATGGGAGAGGGGAAATGCCCAACTCCAGCCTATTGTAGCCATCTTGTTCCACCTAGGGGGAGGAAAAAAAAGTCTTGAGAAACACTTGTGAAGCTCACAGTTTGGAGACAGAGGCTCGCTAAAAAACTGAGACATAATCATAGGATTGTAGAGCAGTCACCCCTCTCCCCACACACATATCTCACCACCACATGACTAAAGACCTATTTACAGCAGTTTCTTTTATCGTGTACATCATATACAGCTATCAAGAAAAAAATTACAAGGCATACTAAAGGGCAAAAACCAGACATGGGAGGGATGTTGGAATTATCAAACCAAGAATTTAAAACAACTATGATTAATATGGTAAGGACTGTAATGGATAAAGTAGAGAGCATGCAAGAACAGATGGGCAGTGTAGGCACAGAGAGGGATACCCTAAGAAAGAACAGCAACAACAACAAAAATACTAGAGATCAAAAACACTATAACAGAAATGACAAATGTCTTTGATGGGCTTGTTAGTAGACTGGACAAGACTGAGGAAAGAATCTCTGAGCTAGAAAACAGATCAACAGAATCTGCACAAAAACCTTTACATGGATGTTTATAACAGCTTTATTCATAATTGCCATTGTCTTGGACGTAACTAAAATGTCGTTTAGTAGTTGGCTGGATTAATATACTATGAAATATTATTCAGGGCTAAAAAGAAATGAGCTCTCAGATCATGAAAAAAATATGAGGGAATCTTAAGCGCATGTTACTAAATGAAAGAAGGCAATTTGAAAAGATTACATGGTGTATGATTCCAACTAGGTGAAATTCTGAAAAAGGCAAAACTATGGAGACAATAAAAAGGTGAGTGCTTACCAGGGAATCAGGAGGGGGAAGGGATAAATAGACAGAGCTTAGAGTATGTTTAGGGCAATAACACTACTCTGTATGATACTGTAATGGTGGATATGTGTCATTATACATTTGTCCAAGCCCATAGGATGTATAGCACTAAGAGTGAACCCTAATATAAACTATGGATGGCTACAATGTATCGATGTAAGTTCATTAATTCTAACAAATGTACCACTCTCAGGGGGATGTTGATAATGAGAGAGACTATACATGTGGATGGTAAGAGTCTGTATTGGCAATCTCTGTACCTTCTTATGCATTTTATTGTCAACATAAAACTTCTCTTAAAAAAAGTTTGTTTTTCTTTTCTTTTTCTTTTTCTTTTACAACAGGTGTTGGTGAGGATGTGGAAAAAAGGAGAAAGGGGAACACTCTTACACTGTTGGTGGGAATGCACACTGGTGCAGCCACTCTGGAAAATAGTACAGAGGTTCTTCAAGAAGTTAAAAATAGAACTACGCTAGGATCCAGAAATTGCCCTACTAGATATTTACCCAAAGGATACGAAAATACTGATTCGAAGGGATACAAGCAACCTGATGTTTTTAGCAACATTATCAACAATAGCCAAATTAAGGAAAGATCCCAAATGTCCATCAACCAATGAATAAAGAAGAGGTGGTTTATATATACAATGGAATATAACTCAGTCATTAAAAAAAAAATAATGAAATCTTGCCATTTGCAACAACATGGATGGAGCTAGTGAGTATTATCCTAAGAAAATAAGCCAGTCAGAAAAAGACAAATACCATATGATTTCATTCATATGTGGAATTTCATAAACAAAACAGGTGAACTTAGGGGGGAAAAAGAGAGGCAAAAAGGAAACAGACTCTTGACTGTAGAGAAAAAACTGAGGGTTACTGGAGGGGCGGTGGGCAGATGGATGGGTTAAATGGGTGCTGAGGATTAAGGAGGGCACTTGTTGTGATGAGTACTGGACATTGTAAGTAATGAATCACTAACTGCTACACCTGAAACTAATATTACACCATATGTTAACTAACTGGAATTTAAATAAAACTTAAAGGAAAAAAAGTTGGGTTTTTTTTTTAATATTCCCCAAAGAAAATTTTAAGATCAAATGTCTTTACAGGTAAATTTTATCAAATATTTAAGAGAGAAATAAAATCCTGAAAAAAATTTATCGAAAGCAGAGGAAGAGATTTTTCCCAACTTATTTTATTTTTTTTAAATTTTTAATTAAAAATATTTTTTTTCATGTTTATTTTTGAGAGAGACAGAGCACAAGCGGGGGAGAGGCAGAGAGAGAGAGGGAGACAGGGAATCCGAAGCAGGCTCCAAGATCTGAGCCAGAACTCGAGAATCCATGAACTGTGAGATCATAACCTGAGCTTAAGTCAGAAGCTTTACCACCCAGGCACCCCTCCTGACTCATTTTATAAGGGTAGTGTCATCCTGATAATAAAAGCAGGCAAAGACACTGCAAAACAAAGCAAGACAAAACAAAACAAAGCAAAACAAACTATAGAGCACAATTCCTCATTAATATTGATATAAACCTCCTCAATTAAATACCAACGAATAGAATCTAGCAATATGTCAAAAGTATAATAGACTATAACCAACTGGAGTTCATTCTAGACATGCAAATCTAGTTTAATATTCAATTCTCCATTAGTGTAATTCACCACATCAACAGACTAAAGAAGAAAAAACAATCATCTCAAAAGATACAGAAAAACATTTGGCAAAGTTCAACAGCCATAAATGATGAAATAATTTAGCAAACTAGGAATAGAGGTGTGCTTTTATAAACTGGTAAGTGCTTAAAGCAAATGGTTAAATACTTTCCTTTAATATCAGGAACAAGGCAAAGATATTCACTCTCACTGCTTCTATTCAATACCATACTCAATATCCTACTCAGTGCAATAAGGTAAGAAAGTCAGAAGTCATTCCATTTAGAAAGAATGAACTAAAACTGTCTCTATTCACAGAGTCGATTATTGCCCATATAGAAAATCCCAAAGCATATATAAAGCAGAAAGACATAGAAACAAGGAGCAAGAAACAAAAAGAGAAGGAAAATATGTAATTATTTAATGCATTATTTCATAAAGAAAAAATCTAAGAATACCAGTTGTAGGCACATAAAACATAAATTTGAAATATATATTAGAAAATTTATAGACAATAATTTATTTATAATTTGACAGCTAGTTTAGTATATAGATTAATATGTATTTTTAAAACTAGACATAGCATAGGCAAATCAAAAAACTAAAGCAAACAAATACATTTTGGAAAAGGTTGTATGAAAATGAAACAAATTTATTCAATAAAAATTAAACAGAAAATACCAACAAAGTTAATGATTTCTTTGTCAAGTAAAACTCTCAAAATTAGATGTGCAAAAATTTAAAATAATGAGAGATAATGTGTCAAGAAAAATCAGAGATCTACTAAATACATCTTGAGCCCAGGTAGTTTACTAGTAATTAACCCCTGGCTTCCAAATGAGAGAAAAATCGTTCTTCAATATTCATTGTTTTTCAACACAGAAAGTAGAAATAGTAAACTAAAAGAAAAATCCAAAACTTAGCTCTTTTTATAGAAGTCTAAAATCTAAACATTTTAAATGTTAAGCTAGAATTAAGAGTAATTAAAGACAAATAAATAATTGGAAACCACCTACTTTGGAGGGCAGTCCTTTTTTATCTTCCTGATCTTATTATTTTGTATTCATTCTATTTCTTCAAAAATATGCTACACCCCCCCCCCCCCCCCACACACACACACAATTACAGACTATAACCCAGGACTGATCATTCTTATTAGTCCAGTTCATGAGATACAGTGATGGGTGGGATTTAAGCAAGAACTATATGAGTTCTTTCCCTGTTATACAGGCTTTGGATAGAGAAGTCCTGTTTCCACTGGGTTGCTTGGAGGGGAAGATGTAATGCTCATCATGTCCATAGCCATCATGGAGTAAGTGATTATTGACAACTGAATGAAAGCAGCACGCATAGAGAAGTAAAGCCAAATGGTAGAAAGAGACAGAGACTTGATGAGCTTCTACAACCAGCTTCATGCAACTCTAGCCAAGTAATGGGTTCCAACTGGTTCTTGGTTTTGCTCAAGCTAGTATAAGATTTACTTTGGTGATTTTTCATTTGTAAATGTAACTTTACAACCTACATATCAACAATAAGGAAATATTTATAAACCCCTGAATGTAACTTGACATTTATATTAAAATTTACATTTAATATGCATTTACGTTTTTATTAAATTAAAACATTAAGGGGCGCCTGGGTGGCGCAGTCGGTTAAGCGTCCGACTTCAGCCAGGTCACGATCTCGCGGTCCGTGAGTTCGAGCCCCGCGTCGGGCTCTGGGCTGATGGCTCGGAGCCTGGAGCCTGTTTCCGATTCTGTGTCTCCGTCTCTCTCTGCCCCTCCCCCGTTCATGCTCTGACTCTCTCTGTCCCAAAAAATAAATAAACGTTGAAAAAAAAAAAAAAAAAGCCACCGGGCTCTCTCTATAAAAAAAAAAAAAAAAAAAAAAAATTAAAACATTAAAATATGAATAGAGTTTGTGTGGTGTCATCATGGGATTTTTTACATATTTCTCTACTTTTCTGTTGTTTTAAATTTGAATGTGTTTGTTTATATGTTAAAATTTAAGAAGACATAAAATCATGCATAGAATACACATCCCATAACTTTTGGAACTACACATTGAATTTACTTTTTTTAAATGTTTATTCATTTTTGAGAGAGAGAGACCATGAGCGGGTGAGAGGCAAGGAGATGGGGAAGGGTAAATGGAGAAATCAAGACAGGCTCCACACCATCAGCAGTGAACCTATTAGACCAAGACCTGAGCTGAAGTCTGACACCTAACCAACTCACCCAGGCAGCCCCATTTAATTTAATTTTTAAATGCATCAACATCTGCATGAATTCAGAGGGCACTTTATGTTTTTTGGTTTTTTTTTTTTTTTTTTAAGGCTAGTCAGGCAGTAGGGAGAAAAGTGGAAAGAGTAGAACAAAAAATTCAATCTGTAACTGACTGAAAAATCAATCGAGATAACACAGTACCTTTGAACCAGCCCAGACTGTACTTTATCATATTTTGTGTGTGTGTGAAATTGCCGTTCAGTTACAACTTAAAAAAAAAAACATTATACTAACTCCTTTCCTAATGCACTCTGGGTTTCAGTCTCTCGTATATGATAACTCAGTGGGTCGTGGTTTAAGCTCTTCCACCATTAATTATTGACATATTTTCTTTCATCTCATTTACTCTATTATCAGGAATACGGCTGCTAGGTTTATATGATCTATCATGATTTTCGATTCTTAGATAGTTTAAAGCACATATAATTCAAAGTTTTTAGTTAATTTATTTCTAAAAACTGTCCTCCAGTGTGGTACTAAATGGCCAATTGGAACACATATCTTTGCAAAAAAATAGGTTTTTTTTTTTCTGAAGTTCATTTTGACATGAGCATCTTAGCTACTAAATATCCTTCCAAAGGTTAGAAAGTTGCTGCCATTCTAAATTCTCTCAGTACTTCCAATCTGCTGTCAGGCAGGGAAGCCATTTTTTTTTTTTTTTTTTTTTTTTTTTTTTTTCTGTCATGATCTTATTTAATTTTAAACATCTTCAAAGTGCTCAAATATGAACTCATGAGCGTCTTCTCACTATGTGTATAATTTATAAATCTTTTAGTCATCAGTTTAGTTTACTTAGTGTCTTAAGTATTTTCTAAAATTTCCTAAATGAAAGATTAAAAAATATATTGTAATATTGATAAATTGTTCCCAGTAGAGAGTCATACAAAATGGAGATGAACTAAAAGTTACCTATCTTATCCTCAAAATGGCCGCTTTCACGCTATTTCTAAATAATCTTTCTGCTGTATATCGTCATTTGTGCTTGTAATAGATACATACAATTAAATTTTTATGCTTTTTGAGTCATTTGTATACCCTTTTAATCCATCTTAACTATCATACCAGTTTTTAATTATAAATAAGATTTTTGTTTTTTCTGAGGAGGGGGCAAGAGAGCGAGGGGCAGAGAGAGCGAGAGAAGAGAGGTTCACCCAAAGTGGAGCTGGTGCTCACCTGAAGCGGGAGTCATAATTAAGACATTTTAAAACAACTTTTTTGTGGGGTGCTTGGGTGGTTCAGTCTGTTACGCATCTGGCTCTTGATTTTGGCTCAGGTTATGATCTCACAGTTGGTGGGAATCCAGTCCCAGTCCAGCTCTGTGCAGGCAGCACGGAGCCTGCTTGGGATTCTTTCTCTCTCCCTCTCTTTCTGCCCCTCCCCAGCTCATGCTTGCTCTCTCTCTCTCTCTCTCTCTCAAATAAACTTAAAAAAATAAAAATAAAAATAAATTAAACAACCCCTTTGTATAATGCCTTAACTTCATTTTAAGCAATATGGAATACAAGCCGATTTATTCAAATAGAGAAAAACTTCTGTTTAATGCACTTTTCATGCATAACAATTGGTATCAAAAGATCAATTTGCTATGGAAACTTTCAACGTATTATAAGTTACACCATTATTTCTGTCAAGCCAGATTAATGTCTTAGCTATAAATTTAGCACCTTTATCAGCCTATAATTATTTCAGAAAAAAAATAGACCAATTTAGTCAAATCTACATGAGGAATTTTATGGATTTGAATTTTTTTCTCTAAAGCCACCAGTTTCAAGTGCCCCCAAAGATCCGCCCCTCCATGGTTCAGGGAAGAATTGGTGCCATCGTGAAAGCAAATTGCTTTCAATATCCTCGTTCAAAGATGTTAAGCATTCTATCCTATAATCCTTCTATCCCTGCCCGTCTCCTTACATAACTTTTACATAAGCTAATATTTGGCACCTCGATTTCTCAGAATAGAGTTTTAAACATGTCTGCCCTCCTAATTAGCGCACGACCAGCCTCCTGTTCTCCTGCCCAGTGTGCAGCTGACAAGAAGCAGAACAATTTGACAGCAATGTGTGTGGTGGTCAATGGTTCCATGGAAAATGAGAGGAGAGGGGAGCTGAGCCTGTGCTGTCTAGTGTGTGATTTTACATCAGCCAGTTCTTCTTAATAAAGGGAAACGTAAACCACAAATTGGAGGCAGCAAACATAGTGACCAAAAATGTGATTTTTTATAAAAAGCGCTATTGTCATTATCTCGCTGTTTGGCTTCTTCAGAAGGACCACACAAGTTTCACAGAAAGACTATTGTGAGAATCAATCGCCAATTGTGTGCAGTGCAGTGCATATATCATGCAAGGGTTTGGGTTAGACCACTTTTTGTTTTTTCCTAGTTGAAAAAGTGTGCTAAATTGGTCTGATTAAGATTAAGTCTCATTCAACTTGATGCTGCTTTTCTCATGTCTTCTTCTAAATGCCCGGACGGCTCTAAATTTATAGTAAAATGGGAAGGAGAACATTTTCACTGTTTAATTCAAACGAAAATTTCTGCAAGAAATTATAGGCATGAAAATGGTTAATAAAATTTAAACAGGTATATTCAATATTATTAGGCGGTTATAGGTAGTCAACACCTTATTGGATATTATTGGATGGCACCATGTTTACTGATTCTGTATTATTTTAATCTTTTTTCCCTTCTGTGCTCAAATATACAGACATACAGTTGTGTCTTTTAGGTGTTTGTGGCAGGGGTGGGGGGAGGCTTTTAGTGTTTTCCAAGAAAAGCAATGATACTTAGGAATTTAAGCACAATTAAAATATTTTTTTATACCTAAGGAAATATTTCCTCATTGGTACTAGTTATTATTTAGAATTGCACCTTAATGTTACACTGTAGAAACTTTCAATAAAATATTTTATTTCTTAAGGATACTTATAGTTAATATTTGGTTGTTACTTTCATAGGTATATTTATACATAGGTTATAGGATGAATTTTTGTGTCTATAAAACATGTCTTACTTTCTATTAGTGTTTAATCAGGAACTATATACATATATAATGTTCACATTGTGCTTAATAAAATCTAAATTTATTCTTAATGTCTTGCTGGACTGGTCCAATGTCTCCAAAGTCGTTTTATACTTATGGATAAGGTCCTATAATCAAAACTTGAACTTCATCCCCTACAACTTATACTTGGAAATTATTAATTTAGGTTAAGTATCTTCTAGAAGAAGGAACATTATAAGTCATTACTAAATTCTTAGATTTATTCTGAGAGCAGATTTTGATGGTGGTAAAAATGGAGAGTATAAAGATATTGACCCCTACCCCCATTGATGGGGCAAGTAAATGGTACACCCAAATGGACTGTAACACACTCAAGTTTAAAGAAATAGAACTAAATTAGAATCTGTTTGCAGTCATCAATAGAGGTAATGATGCTTTTTTATGGAATATGAATTAGAGAGGGAGAAAAGAAGCAGGAAATCAAGGACATCAAAACCCATAGTAAAATAACTGTTTCAAATTTAACTTTTTTGTCTTTCAACATAGGCAGTTTTAAATAATAGCCTTGCTGATTTTCATGGCAAAAAATTACAAAACAGATGATAATGCCAGTCTGATAAAAATATTCTCTTGTAACATTTCTGCTCTTAAGATCAAGTTTTCTTTTTGTTGTTAACTCCAATCAAATACAGCCAGACTTTTTGTTTTTACTGAATATTTTAGTCTTCTAAATAGCATTAAAAATCCAATCTTTCTCTAAGTTACTTAGTGAAGTTAAAATGCAGATTTGTTAGTCTTATTTAAAATGGAATTTAACATAACATGAATATATTTTCACCATGTCAAATCAACTCAGTCTGTAAGAGCAAACTAAATCAACTGAAAGGAAGGTTCTTTTGAATCTTGTTTATACTTCCAATTGAGTGATAAAGCTCTCGGATTAAACAAAAATGTTTGCAAACATTTCCAAGATAGAAAAGAGATTTTAAACTTAATTGTAGTACTGTAAATCCCCAATAGAAGAGGATATGTTGAAAAGAACTCTTAAATCTAATTAAGCTAGTTAAATGTTCATACAGTTTTATTAACCATTAACTTAAAAAAAATGACTGCCTAAACACAATAAACTAGGAAAGTGGGCTTCAAATCTTCTCTCTTAAAATGCTTGATAGTCACTCATGTGTAGTGTGTAATCACATTGTTTCTTCTTCCTTCACTATAATTTTTTCAGAAATATTTAAAGTCTGCTTGTTATATGATTTAACATAGCATGATCTTCCCCTGACCACTCCAGCACTCAGTGTTCTCAGTGTTATCACCATGTTATTATTCCTTTCACATGTATCATAAACTTCCTTATTTTGTTAATTATATTCTAGTAGATTATGCTTTAACTATTGAATTGTACTGAGGGTCCGTTAAGGCTAGAAATAATGCTGTGCTCTCTCTCTCCATAACACATGCACATTTTCACCTGTATGGTTGATATTGAAGAACGCTTGTTATTGAAGATACTGGAGAGGATAATTAGCAAGGTTGAGAGTTTAAGGAGGTTTACACGTAGAACAAATCATCACCAATGGGTCTGTTGAAAAGCCGGGTGTAACCTTGATAGAAAAATGTCTAGAACTAAATACAGAACACTTACCAAGTTGTTTACTATTAGATGTGAATGAGTTATCTGTTCCAAAGACTTATATTTTCATGATGATAAAAATATTTAATGATACATGTTTTATTTAAACATTATTTTAATAAGTACATTCTGCAATAAACTGGAAGAGTATGTACTCTAAGTAACTTTATAGAGTACAGTGGATGTCATAAGCCAAACTATAAAAGAAGAAATCAAGTGTAGATGGGTGCCTATAAAATGGGACCAGTTGTATATACAAATAAATTAATTTCTAAACAAAATCTTACTCTGCATAAATATTGCAAATCAAGGAAATGACTTCTCTCTGAACTGAAGAAAGGATACTTGTTTTAGAAAAGTGATCATACTGGCACATTTATGATAAACAAGAGATGTACTCTGTGTTATTGTAGTTGTGGTAGAGAAAAAAATGTAGGGGTGTGCTGCAGACAAAGAATCGGTGGGAAAGTATAGTGAAATTAAGCAAACACCTTCTTGAAAATTATAAGGATAATCGTCTCATTAGAAAAGTTAAAGCCAATAGTGGTTTGGTTTTGTCTGTGATGTTTGATAAAATGCTGCTCAATGGCTACAAGTTCTGGAAGCCTTGAAACTCTAAGAAAAACCTATGGTGAATTCAAATAAAATGCGTACCACAGAATTCTCATCTCATGAGATGTTCCCTAAAAGAGGGATTTCTCTGTCCAGTTCACTGAGGAAAGCTTATTATATTTGCCCATCATGGAAAGAACAGTACATTAGCATATAAAAATCTGTGGATTGTAGCAGAAAAATACAAATCCATGCATTCATGCATGCATACAAACACAGCCATGGTTAACTTTATTCAACTCCAAATGAAACCTTTTTGCATCCTAACACCCATGAGAGTGTCAGGACTGGTGTTCCATTAGGAACCTTGGAAGAGTTTTCTTCTGAAATGGGGGAAACATCCTGATTAATTGTAGTAGTATATGATGGCAATGCAAGATTACCAGGTGCATATTTATTGTAGTGAAATTTTATGATTTTAAAACCTCTTTCCTTGGACCGGTGTTATCTTTGAAATTATAATGTCATGGCAATGTAAACTAATATTTATGTTTAATAGATTAGACAGAAGGCAATTAGTGATTTCAAAAACTTTCTATTTTACATGGGGATATATGGCAATTCTTTGGAATACCACAGATATTCAATTTGAGGAATAGAAATTGCAAGTATCACTTGCCACAGGATAGGAATAGTCATGATAAAAGGTATATGGAGGGATTAGGATATCCTAGGCAGTGAGAAGTTCCTCTTAACTAACAACTGAGATTCTGATTTTTTTCTGTTAGTGGCAGAATTACTATAGATGTAAGTCGATAGATGTCAGACTCCAAAAGATATGTAAATTTTAAGCTTATTACCCTAGATGGAAAACAGTAATCTCTAGGACAGAAGCCTTTTAAATGTCAATGTAAAAAGTGTCATGAAATGTAGTAGAATTTCCATAAGCAGAGGAGAGAGAAAAGAGGTAATTTCGAAGAATAATACTGGGTAATGCTCAGAATGTGATTGCCATAAATTAGCTAACAAAGAATCTAAACTTTTTTAAAAAATCTGTGAACTGATAGAAGATGTGCTTTCTTTCCTTTCACTCATAGAAGAAATAGAGCTTAAATCTGTACAGTGTAGTCAACAGAACATCTTTGTAGCATTTTTTAGATGTTCACTAATCCCCTTCCTCCTTTCCTGCTATTGCTATAGCTCTGACTTAAAGATGGGAAGGTGGAAGTAGAAAGAAATCAACGCTTTCATGGACACTTATTGCCAAAGCATCACTGTTGTTCTGAAAATCTGTTTCTGTCCCATTGGAAACTACGGACTGGCAGGCTAGGAAGGTGATCAGATCACCATTAGCCATGGAAGGAGTGATCTGTAGTAGGGATAAGGAAGAGACACAGACACTGGGGACTGAAATGCAGAGCACTTATATCATAGGACTCTAAAGCTGAAAATAGAAGTCTGTGCAAAACTTAGGGAAAGAATAGTCTTCAGAGAGTCAGAGAACCATCAGTGAAAGCAGCCTGTTGATAGGTGAACAATGGAAGCCTTTGTGCGAACACTGGCTAATTAAGTCTTGCAATTACCGAAAGAGCTTTCTTTTGTGCGAAGGAGAGAGACATATAAGAGTGATGTACAAGTTCAGATTGAAAATACTTATTCATATTCTTTGCAAGGAGGGCCATTTGCCTATTAAACAAAGCCAATGTCACCCATTTCCCGCTTTGAGTAGACATGGGGAGAGCGGGAAGAGACGGGCTTCTAAAGTAGGTGAAATTGTTGGCCATGAAAAGTGCCTTTGACTCACAGTTTCAATAGATTTAACCTTTATTAAATATAGAACCCCTATCAAAATAGCTATAAGCTGAGAGAATTGCTTCCAATACATACTCTTTTTCTTAGTAGTCATAGAAAAAACAAAGCTTGATAAGCTCTTGCGGCTGAAGTATTCTTCTCCCATATGGGAGTTATTATTTCCAGTTCAGTGTGTCTCAAAGTGGGGGTCAGGTCTCCCAGAGGCCATAGGGGTCTGAGAGGGTTAACACAGAACAGAACTGCAGAACTCTGAAGTGATCACTGTTGATGATGGTGGTGAACTCTGAGCTATGTAAACCAGATGAAAAGGCCTCTACTGACTAGCCCTAGCCTTCACTTGTCTCCCAGCAAATGTTCAAATATACTCCATCTCCAAGAGGGGGCTCCAAACTGCTATTTGAGGGCAGTAGCAACAGGGGAAAAACTCACAAAAATCAGGATATGCTTGTTTTTCTGCGTGGGAAGCATGGAGACAGCATGAGAACCCGAAGCAAGTAGAGCAAAGAGGAAAGACAGAAACTGAGAGCAGTTTCACATTTGTGAAGGAAGTTTGCAAACCTCTTTGGCGACAAACCAAAACTTGAGGTGCTTCGAATATTCTGGCCCCAGAAAATGTGGACTACTATTCCTTTATTTTCTTGAGAAGTTTTTATCCAACTATTTTCTAATGATTCCTCTTGTCCATAATCCTTTCTGTTGGTTCTAGAAATCCACCCAGGAACATTATATTTCAGAAGTGTAACTTCATCTGAGGAATGTCTCAGGAATCCACGGATTAAGTAATGGGGGTTTGGTTCTTAACCACCTAATTACTGCCTGTTTTCTGAACTCTTTCTCATGCTTTTTTTTTTTAATTTTTTTTAACGTTTATTTATTTTTGAGACAGAGAGAGACAGAGCATGAACGGGGGAGGGGCAGACAGAGAGGGAGACAGAATCGGAAGCAGGCTCCAGGCTCTGAGCCATCAGCCCAGAGCCCCACTCGGGGCTCGAACTCACGGACCGTGAGATCGTGACGTGAGCTGAAGTCGGACGCTTAACCGACTGAGCCACCCAGGCGCCCCTCTCATGCTCTTATAATCAGTGACAAATGAGTAAACTGAGAGGTGGGATAGAAATGTTTATGATCACCAGACTCAGCCCTTTCATCGTTTACCATCTTTAGTCATAAAACAGCAAAGAGACCCCCTTCTTTTTCCAGCCTGTTGACACCTACGGTGATTACTCCCAGGAAGGTAACTCTCTGAGGCAATATTTCATTTCTCCTTAATTGCACAAGTACCAGCTTACACGGTGTCAGAACTGATGATCAGTGACACCCTCCTGTCAGCCGGGTAATTTGTTGGCAGAAAAATACCAGTCACTTTAGTTCTCATCCTTCAAAGTTTCTCATGCAAATGAGGCACAGTAATTAGTGCTGACCTTCTACTATCACTAGTTGTCAATCAGCTGTGAAACCTACTCCAGGACTATCCACCTTATCCTGTGCCAAAATGGGCATATGAAGCAGCATGGAAGCAGTGGGTGGTGTAAGAGGGGATTACTCTAAAAATTAGCCTCCTGATAGAATACAGTGATGGACGCATCCAGGACAACAAGCTATAAATGTTAAAAAGCCTTCCTCTGGATATATTTTCCAGGAAACACCCATGTCTGTATCATTATGATGCCTGATCCAAATTTAGATTCTGAAGCCACATTCAGTCCTGTGAAACAAAAATGCCTACGTAGGAACTCCCTGAAAATAAATTTTCCACAGGCACCCTCCCTAATTTCAACACCAAAGTTTGGGGTGACTGGTTTCAAGTTAGCATGCATACATTCGCAACCATAGGCTAGAGCACACACTTTCCCACTGTTAAATTCAAGAAACGTTGTTACATCTTATTTGTGTGAGATGTTACTCTACTTATAAACATGTGAACAAGATATGGCATCTGCCCTCAAAGTTTTGAAGTCTATCAACCTAAAGACGTATTCAACGGAGAACGATAGAATGGCAACTATAAATAAGTCTTTTTAAGAGTGAAATACCTGTCAGGCACTGAGAAAATGCCATAAATCTGAATGCGTCTGTTGCTTTGCCCCATCTGTACCATGATGTACTCTTAAGTCTATGTATCTTTAATATTTAGCAGTTGTTTACAAGCAAAACTGTAGCACAGATTTTATAGGATACGGCTTTAAGTTTAGAATCAGCTAATAAAATGCTTAATCTCTGGAAATCTGGAAAAAGCATGTACTTAGAAAGCATGTACTTTGTTGTTTTCAGATATATAAAAATATATATGAACTATCTGGAACTTAGCTTATCTAGAAATCTGTAACTGCTAACATCTTTGTGTTTCTTTAGCAAGATATAATAGGTGATTTATCATGATCTTTTATTTCTGTATGAAGTCAAAGATCATATTAAAGACTATTGAGATTTCCTCATCCAGGAAAAAAAAAGATTATCAATAGATAAGAAATTGTTAGTCAAAGATAGACTAAGTATCCCCAAATATTCAAAAAGTGAATGAATTAAGCCTACCTGAAATTCAGAGGTGCTTATATAGTTTATGGGAGAGTTTATTTTACAAGAAGATAATACATGGACACCTTCATTTATTGTATTTCTTTTTTGAGGAATTAAAATTTTAATTTTGTTGGATAAATACTCCTCACTTTCAAGGTCATCTAGGTCATAATAAATATTCAAAGAAGTCTACTTATTTTGACAAAAATTGTTACTTAATGTCTTTTGAACCGTAAAAGTATAAGGTCTGGACATTTCCCACTGTGCTGGCTATTCCTCTTGGATAAGGTCTGACAACTAAAGAGCCATTTGCTTGGTGTGGAGACAAAGTTCCAAATCTGGAAATGCTGACTCAGCTGGGCAGGAGGTGGTAAGATTAATGGACACCAACCTGTAGGGAAAAGCAGTCTGAGTGTTAAGGGCCTTGGTGGGAGAAATATTCCCCCAGTGAAAGTGAGAACACACACTCCGCCCTTCCATTCACCCCATGGTCAGACATCCTGTTGCATGTGTGTGAGTCCCAAGCAGTAGGACTATTGGAAATTTATATCTCTATTCAATATTGGTGGAATAAAACCAACTCATCACACATTTTATCATAAACTTAAACTTCTGAAATACTTTTTCAGGAAGCCAATTTTACTTTCATCAATTACATATGCATTCTAATCGAAATAACAAGCATAGTTGAAACAAAGAATCTATCAAACTGCACATGAAATCAAGATATACTCGATAGCATTAAGTACAGTTTATACGCTGCAAGATACTAAGGAAAGTGTGAATAGATCTGCGATGGAAACAGATAGCAATAGATTAAAAGAAAATAAATGACATACCACCCAACTATTGTTGGATTCTTTAGTGTTTACGTATAGTTGCACAGTGTGAAAGAACGGTAAAATGTTTTCTGTGTCAGTCAAAATATGTTCCATTTTTAACACAAGTGTTTTTATTGCAGCCAGAAAAAAACCCCAAGTTTTGCAACTTGATATTTACTGTTTGTCCGGGATGTTTGACACTCTAACATATTCCGTTAATAGACTCCCAAAGAGTGACAGTAATAGAACAGCACTAAAGTGATCCAAACTGTGTTTAGCTAACAGACAATTTGTCAGTATGGGTTGTTCAATTTCAAGGCTTGCTTTAATTCACTCGGTGAGTCAAAAATACTAGAGTTTTTCAGATACCAAATACAATTTATTTATTCTGTAAATATTTATTAAGTATTTGCTATGCACCAGGTGCTATTTCTAGCCACCCGGGATATAGTAATAAATAAATGACTCATCAAGTATGGAATAGTGCTAATGTCAAGTGGAAAAAAATGGAGAGTTACACAATTCAAGGTCAACTTAGACGCAATCTAGACTGAATATCATCATTCTCTATTCTTTTGGAAGAAGATTACATTTTTTTTTCTTTTACCTGGCTGCGTTTTTGCTTTTGTTCATTTCATTTGTAAATTCAATGTTCCATGGATAATATAATGGAGAATAGAGAGGAATAAACCAGAAGATCTAGAAATTTGGTTTCATCTTTCACACTAATTAACCTCCTGACCTTAAATAAATTAGATAAATTTTTCTGAGCCTCAGTTTCCTGAGATAATTTATAATATTTTGCACAAGAGATAAAATGAAGCTTCATTTATGGAGGATGTACTGTAAATTGTATGAAGATAAAACAGTAACAGACTGTTCTGTAAGTTTGCATATTAACTTTATCAGTGTTACATTAAGGAGAAATGCTTCAGTTGCAATTTACAGACAGCAATCATCACTGTGTGTACATCAGACAATTTGTCTGCACTTGACTTTTCATTTCTTATTTGTTCTGATCTTCTTTTCTAAGTAGGGGGTAAATATTGGTTGTAAAGGAAAAAGAAAACCAATAAATACATTTTTTCAGCTAAAAAGTTATACTGAAAATACGTACATATGTATAGTAACTTAAAATACCTAAAGGGCCTCATGTTTTACAATCCTGTTGTAAAGTCTCCCTTTTATGCTGTCTCAAAGGAGCAAGTCAAGAATGCAGCGGTAGGGTTCCCGTGGTGAAATTTAGTAGAGTTATGGCTAATGGTGAAATGAACAATTTATGTCTTGAAGAGTAAGAAAACTGAGATTTTCTCCATTTCCATTAAATAGCTTTATTTTTAATCCTCCTGTTTGATACACACGTGCGCGCACACACACACACACACACACTTACACACACAATATCTGCTCATCTACCTGAATCAATTTGAGAAAGAGTTGAGTAACCCAATGATTTCCTTTTTAATTCTTGCGTTGTGGGAGTGGTTATCATCTCACCAAAAAAGAGAGAAAGGATCAATTTATTCCACCTGGAAAAATGTTAAAAAGCTCCTGTTTAGTAAATAATTAAATGGAGCTATAAATAGCATTGTTGCTTTCTATACCTTTAAACTAACACTAAGCATGTCTTTCCTCTAAAAAAAATTGTTAGCTGTTTGAAATACATCTCCTGGTTAACACTTTACACTTTAATCTCTAAACCATTATTTTCTTCCTGGCTCAGCAGGAAATTCTGCATGTCATTAAATCAGTAACCCCTTATGTTTATGACTAGCAATAACTCCAAAAGCCAGACTTATGTGTGGAGTAAAACTTGTCTAATTAGCATCAGTCTACACATTAGCATATGTTGATAACAGCCTTTCATAGGTTATATTATTTCGGCATTTGTGATGGATAACAGAACCTAGAATAATTCTTCATTATTATTTTATCTTCTTGCTATAACTTCGTAAGCTTTTGTCTTATCTTTTTTTCTCTTTTAATATCTTTCCTGAATTACTCTCAGCATCATGACCTTTAGGTGCCTCGTTCTTGCTTCCTGAAGAGGGATCACAGTCAGTAATAAGTTTGAATATGTTAACAGCTTTATATCATCAGACCTCTTATCTCTCTACTTTACAATTCTGTCTGTTGCTTTAGATCTGCTTCAAGATCCATAATTCATTGTTCAAGATACCAGAAACTGAGTGAGAATTGTATGGAATCCAACTATTGTAGGTACAGGCAAATAGGTAAAAGAAAAAAATGAAAAAGGAAAGAAAGATTGCAGAAGAAATGAACTATTCCTATTAAAATGATCTAACAGATAAATAAGGTCAACTCAACTTAAATTTTACAAGGATATTTCCTGGAATTAAATTCTGAAAAATTCTATTCTGCTATTTTGGTAACAAAAATTAAATATTGGGCTTTTATTACCACAATAAGGTGGTAAGTGTGTGGAAAAATATCTCTTTTTGTGCAATTGAAAGTAACTTTCACTTATTTTTTCCAAATACCAAGCTGTGTAAATATTTTTCAGCAGCTCTCTCAGATGATAAGATAATGTAGCATGCAGGTGAATTTATTTGTAATCTCTTGATTAAGAAAATAATTTTAAACTAATATACAAATAAAATATTTGTACTTTATTGTTAATTGCATGGGTAATTTTGAATCAATGGCCTCAACTGATTTGAAAAATGATAATTGGCATAGGAAATCTGTCATATCCAGAATTCTCTTACATATTTTTGATTATGTATCCATAACAATTTTCATCATAATTTAAAATGTTTTTAATTTTAACTCATTTACAACATATATTTTATTCCCCTTTGTATTTACACACTTTAATATTTTTCATGACTTTTTTTCACATTGCATGAAGTTTAGTCTAGTATCTAAAATGGAGTTAATAAAATAGTTCGGTCACTGATTCGCTTTGTGACTTTCACCATCACTATTGTGCGATATACCATACAATAGTTATCCTGGGCTCTTGTTTTCTTATTTGTTATCATTCCCTTGAAACTTCTGGCTGGAGAAGACAAAAACTAATATTGTTTAACGAGACAAAAATATACATACATTTTCCTAAATAATGGTAAGTGACAGTGTTAAAATTCATAATACATCATTCAAAAGTTTAATTTCAAATAATCGCCCAAGTGAATTTTGATTAGAAACATTAGTATGGTTTGAAAACAAAACTAAGATCCTAAATTATATATTCATCAAACATCAGGGGATAAAAGGACAGAAAACCTTCAATTTACTATTTACCACTTTCTGTGTTGGACAAGGTTCTGATTCCAGTAGGTTTGCCCCTTCGTGATGCTTAGAGGCTCCTTCCTGAAGCCTCCAAATCCCTCCAACAATGTATATTTTCCCTAGATGTATTCTCTTCCTTGGGTACGCTTCCTTAGCTGTTAAGTGAAAATTACAACATACTTTTAAATCAGTTGTTTTGCTTGCCTATTCTTTAAGTCTCAGGAAGTCATGACCTTACATATGTGAGCGGTTACAGTGCAAAGAATAATCACACAGCCTAGATATGTCAATAAGTCCAACTTAGGTAATGAGTTGCATAGATAATGTGTGGTTCTGAATTGTTTTGTTTTGTTCAGTGTCTATTTCTGTTTGTTTCTGAACCAAATGTTTTTCTGAAATAATGAGAAATTTATTTTAGTTCTGTGCTGTTTCTACTCTGAAAGCTAAGTAGGGACCCATATGAATTTCTCTTCTATCACACAACTCTCAAAAACACCCCATTCTTGGTATACTTCCATGTAATAACTTCATGACTTAATTCTATTATGTTGTTTCAGACTTCTCCCAAGTGCCTTAGTTGAAATTAACCAGTGATCTTCTCATGTAAATTGCAAAGCTATTTTTTTATCATTACCCCTATTTTTTCCAAACTATGTGACACTTTGAACATCTTCTCATTGAAATTATTTTCTTGATTTCACAGTCATTGGAAGGTTCTACTTCTATTCTTTACTCTCTATGTATTGCTTCTGTTTCCTTAGTTCTTCTTCAGTGATTGTGGAAATTGTTCCACATAACTCATATTTTTTATCTCTGCTCTTCATTATTTTTTTTCCCTGGGAGGTTTCATATCTTCTGATGACTTCAACTATAGACTCCAGTAAAATGATTTCTAAGTTTACCAAACTCTTCTGGTTCAGCCCTATAATAATGTTGTTTTCAATGGAATGTGTGATCATTGTCTCAAACTCCCATTGTTGGTTAAAAACATCAAAATTCTCATAGACTTGGTTCTCCCCCAAACAACTTTATTTTCTCCTAGATGAGCTTTCATTTTCCAAGTTTTCACACTTGCATTCTTGCAATCCTTCCTGACACTTCTTTTCCAATCTACTTAATTATTGCATTCAGTAAATTCTTCCACTTCATGTTGCTTTCATTTTCCCTTCCTTTCCATTCCCATTGATATTAACACCTTCCAGTCGTTCTTATATGGCTAGTTTAACAATCCCCTCAGATATCTTTTTGCCCCCTTAAATCCACCCTGCACACACTACTGCTAGAAGAAACCTCCTGAAGCATGCGTTTTGCTCGAGTCACTTTTCACAAAAAGTTTGTCAAAGGTTTCACCATTCCTGTAGGTAAAATAAAACTAAATTTATTCATCTTTGTAAATTTGTTTCTCTTCAACCTCATTTCTTTCTACTAAAATTATGTACAACTGTAGTCAAAAAATTGTTCTAACTCTATTTTTTAGCCTAAATATATATTATTTCAAAAATCTATACTTTTTTACTTACAGAAAAGATCTAAGATTCACTCATTTGTATCTGACCATGATATTTGCATATTCATATTTATGCTCTTTGCCACAGGAGTAATACGTATGTTCCCTTTTCATTTTTTTGCATATTCTAGCCTCAAGGGCCAATTTGATTTTTTTTTTTTTTACTTCCTGTAAAATCCAGCAGAAATGTCTAGTCTTCATTCATCTTAATTCCCTGGATGTATAAGAAGAAAGATATTTTTGTAATTAACTACTAATTAATATTGTTCATTGTCTCCCTCTCTCCTCCTCCTCCCCACTACCTTTCCCTCCTCCTCCTTCTCTTCTTTCTTCTTCTTCTTCTTCTTCTTCTTCTTCTTCTTCTTCTTCTTCTTTCTTCCTTCTCTCCTTCGTCTTCTTCCTCCTCCCCTCCTCCTCTTCCTGCTTTTTCTGCCTCTTCTACTTCTCCTTTTTCTTCTTGTAAACATTGAGTTTCCAAGTGGACCTTAAGCATCTTGGAGGCAGAAAATCAGTCATATATGCTTTGTCACATCAACTACTTAAAATACTCTACGTTGTTAAAGAAGAAAAAAAAATAAAAAAGAAATGCTCATACCAGTTCATTCAATAAATATTTTTAACAAATTCCTCTTTAAATACCATAATCTAAATCAAAGTAAAACTCAAAAAAACTGGTAATATTTGTATTTTTTTTGTTTTTAATGTTTGCCTGTTAAGTTTATTAGTTGCTTATAACATCTCATTTTTTTTGAACTTCGCTATACCTTATACTGAATGTGTCTGACCTAGGCCTTGGAACCAAGACTTTAAGCAATTTTGTTCTTAATTCTACACCTTAGAACGATGCTTTTAAGTAGTTATAGGATATGCTCCTTTTTTTGTAAATTTGACTAAGGCTAGGTATGAGATATAAATAATTTGTACACAACATCTACAGAAATATAAGGAAAGGAAAAAGTAACTTAAAATACATGTAAATGGGAAGCTTATCACCACAATGCAGATTAACAAAATATATAATCTACAATTAAAATAAATCTAATTTTTATCAGTGAACCTTGCATTTATAATGATTTCCATCATAATTTTAAAGAAAATTTATTTTAGATTATGTTTTTATCCAGTCATAATTAAAGCAAACCAAAATTTAAAACTTAGTTTTAAATCATTTAAAATGTTTAATGATGCGTTGTGATCAATATTAAAAAGCATATATTTGTGATAAATTGAAGTTTGAAGTTTTACTTACACTGTATTACAACTATTAGTTGAAACTCTGTGTAAAGGCTCTTTGGAATAAAGCAAGTAAGCAAACAAACAAACAAACCCATGTTTTGTAAGGATTTTACTTGAATTTCAGGCTAATTAAGAATAAAATTGCAATATAAGCTGCTTTTAAAAAAACTGGACCTAACAGTAATTCTCTCTTCAGACTGTCACTTTATGTTTAACTTTTGTTTAAAGCACATCATGATGTTCTGAATCTATGCATTAGATCAAAGCTGAGCTCTTTCAAAATACATCAGCTAATTTCAACATCAAATGTGTTTCTAGGATGAAAGCTAAACTCCCAGTTTTAAGCTATCAAGGAACACTTAAATACTATGTTTCTAATCAGCATAATATCATAGAATTCTTGCTATGGAGTGGACCTTAGAGATATCTATTTCAACCCCCTCACTTTACATGGAAGTAGTATTCACAGAGATTATAATGCAGCTTGCCCAAATTCTCACAGCATTTATGGTAAAAGATAAGAGGCTGATAATCAGGTGTTCTGGTTCCTAGTTTACTTCCCTTTCCATCATAATTTTTTTGGGGGTGGTCAGCAAGAATATATCCCACTATATCCCTATATCCCACTGGAGTGGGATATATCCCACTGGAGTAAAATGGAAGCCTCTTTGAGAGTTCCTTGCACTAAACATTTTACTAAGTTTGTGATTTTTTTTTTTTTAGGAGGTAAGTATTAAAGTATGAAAAAGTTTCCTTTTTCAGAAGAGAAGAAAATAATCCGAATAGTTAGTAATTCCCTGCTGTGAATCTCATTTCTGTTTGTCTTCTCTTTTAAAGAATGTACTTTATATATATAAACCAGCTATCCAATTCACATATCTTAAGTGTACGTGAGCGCATCAATGCAATGGAAACTAAACACACGCGCAGGAATGAAATTTATCTCAACATTTTTTTTTAAAGCACAGAAGGATAAGCTAGTCATCTCTTTTTCATGTCCTGTGTGATATCATGCAAACTGAGATAAAGTTAGGATTTTATGATATAAAGAGGAGGTCTCAACTGATGTCATGATATAAAGAGGAGGTCTCAATTATCTCAATTAATGTCACATGGCACATGTATGAAAGGTCACTATAGTGTAAAAGTGCAAGAAATGCAACGGCTGAATATATATCAGAACAGTAGACGTGGAGCTCTAAGTGAAGGTAAATGATACTAACTTCAAAATTAATCTGTAAATGCAGACAAGTACATTTAAAAAGCACAATTTAGATCTCTTAGTTTAATATCATGGCATTTTCTGAGACCAGCATATAGAAGAAGTCAAGTGAAGATTTGAAAAATTAGGGCTATGATGTTAATCAACACGAATAGAAGAAAAATACAGTGCCAAACACTGACATTGCTGACCAAGCTAATTTTAGATATAAAAATGCAAAATTAAAAAAAATACTAACGTCTCGTTTCCAGCAGTGTATTTAAAGAAAACTACCGTTACTGTACGCTTTACTTCTCTAGGGTTATAGAGAGATCTACGTGAATCTTGAGAAGGAATACAAGGAGATTATAGACCAAGTCGATTTCAATGGCTCCTTTATCAAAGAAGATGTTAACTTTATAAGGACCGTTTTAAATTTATATTAAAAAGAGTATTCTTTGCTAGGCTTTTAATTGAAATGACTTTTTTAAAAAACAAAGATTCTGAAGTGACTAGCGTGATTTAGCGTGGGTAGCTCAAAGCTATATAAGACATTAAAAATAATGTTTAAAGCTATCAATATTTATAAAAGTATGAGTAAATAATTCCCTATTATCCCTCAGCTTATGTCTCAAGGATATGCAGTCATTAAAGACTATCATGTACTTCACGATGGTCAAATGATAAAATAAATTGCTTGTGAAAATTGGAATCTCTTCTGTAGAGGTCCCAACATTCTTGTAAGTCTGGGATAAAACCAGTGTGAGGACTGACTGATTGTGGAACAGTGTAGGCTATAAATTCATGGACATTTCTAACCATTTTTCATACACTCTTTCATTTTAAAAAATCAACTGGAAAACACACCCTGAACTGCTGTGAAGGTCCTGTCACACAGCCTCTCCAAGCAATTTTATGTGACCCTCCTTCTGTGGTTGGTGGGGATGAACCAGATATCCAATTCCATACCCTTTTTAAAAGGGAGACATGTGCTTTAGGTCTAAGGAGGATTAAAGTTAAATGCTCCGGTCATCACCTAGGAGACATTATTTGTACAACCATTTTATGTTTTCCAAAGATAACCTGATCATTGTTTTACTTGGCTAATTCTTCTATTACATTCTTCAAATCTCAACATAAATCCCTTACTATGTTAAAATACAATAAAATGCATGTTTGTTCGCGAAGAGCGTAAAGCTGAAGTCAATTGCAAAATGGCAACATGATAATTAAACCAACTTTCAGTGAAGAAATAGGCAAAGCAAACTTAATGTTAACACTATTTTTAAATTGAAGATTAAAAGCCCATCCAAGCTGGTCATCCTTTCCCAAATGGGATTTTGATCAAACCCAGTGATATTTCCCTTTCTACTTGAGTGCAGCTGTAAACAGGTCTCCAAATCTAGGGAAAAGCCTGATTCCATGTACCCACCCACACAGTTTTGTAAACATTCAGGATTCTACATGTGGTATCACTCAGTTATTAAATGGAAGCCTGTTCTTTCGTTGTACCCCTGTCACTGTGTGGATTTCTCCAGTTCAATGTAATGCATCATCTTGGATTAGACAACAGCAAACTCTTCTGTTTTGAACTGCAAAAATATAACAGATGAAAGAATTTACTAAAATAAGAATTTGAGGGCTTGAGAAGCCTCTTTCACAACATCCTCTGGGATACATCAACAAATGGCAGCATGTAGCACAGCTTTTGGTAGACATCCATATTTCCTTTTCAGAGGCAGTCTTGCACTAGGAACAGCTGCGGGGTGGAAGAAAGAAGCACACACACACACACACACACACACACAAACTGACCCTTACATAATTTTACTTAGCCAATGATCTTACAGGAGAAAATAAATTTTGTTGGTGTATGACTTCCTCTAAACTTACAAAATTGCCTGTGCCCCTTTTAAGTAATAGAAGCTTGTGATGTTATGAAAGCATATTTCTAAACTTGGGGCGTTTTAATCAAATATCATTTCACCCTCAAACACACATGGCAATATTATGTATTGCTCTCGGTATTCACTCTTCATCTTACATTTTGGCAAAACAAAACTCTGCTACTGAGAACTTACTTCATATGCCTCTGAGGTAATTCCCTAGATAACGGGAATGTCACTTGAGTTTCAGCGCTCAAATCTGACATTTAAAACTCCCCAAAGACAGGTCTGAATAGTTTTATCCGGTGCTTCTCGGACCTGATGTTCTAGCACTAGAGACTCAGGAAATATTTATTTCTGATAGGAATGAGTGAAGGTGGTATCCTATAAGATGTTTAGAGAACGCTGTAACTGATACTGTTTTCACACTTTCGTGCCTGAGAAATGTTCTTTCTTCTACATGTGCACCGGGGAAAATTTATATTTAACAGAGTTTAAAGATTTTTGAAAGGTTAATTTTGTTTTGAAACAAAGTGATAAATATCTCATCCTGCACAGTTGTATTCAAAGATGACTGGAATCACTTAATGTCTCCTGATGTAAGATAAAAATGATATGTGGAAGCATCCTATTATCCATGAATGGCTTCGAGTCCATACATCAACAGGTTCTGATGTGACTGATTTGTGTCCAGCTTGATGCTACTTGAAAATAAACTTTCAGCTCCCGCCTGCACACACCTATTCCCTGTTAGAACCATCAATCAGGCCTTTGCTAGCAGAAGTTCAGGAAGTTGCTGAATGTATATTGTTGATTTCCACAGTAAGGTACCAAAAAGAGTGGATGCAGACAAAACTGAGATAATTGTTATATAGGGAAGAAGTACTAAATATTTTTGAAAGATTCTACATATGGTACCACTCAGTTATTAGATGCTTTATCTTTTCCTGTCATGATGATAAATTTTCCTTAGTCCTGAGTAATACACTATCTCTTCTATTAGATAAATGAAAGACTCTGCTCAGTATTTCTCAAAGAGGTCACTAGCCAGCTGTCCCCCCGTTGCCTGAAGATATACATTAAAAAATGAGATATATGTGGCCTCACTGAAAAACAAACACCGGCCTTTTCTTTGTGCCGTGTGTGATTCTCGATAAAATACCCTCTAGGAAAACATCTTCACCACCAGCTCTGATAATGTAGATATAAATTAGCATTCTCCCAACTTTCCTTCTTTTAAGTAGTTTTATGTCTGTCACTGACCATGCTCGTGGTGGAGACTGTTTGAAGACGTTCACATGTACTTTTGCCAAACGCGGTGACAAAATTAGACATAGTTCAATTTTATAAGTACCACCTGTCATTAATATTTATTTATTGATTGATTGATTGCCACAAGGAGACTTAATATGGCATTTACACTGCAGGCCTCAAGATGACTGGCTGGTCTGGCTGCAACAACCTAGAGAAACATGCAGAAATATTTAAGAATCTAAACTATTAGCAGGAAGTTGTCAAGAAAGAGTCGGGCAACCTCATTGCTTCAGTTCGTGGTAACAAGATTTTAAAGAGAGGTCAGGCTAGGGTCAAAAGTCATAGGGGAAGGTAGAGTCTTTAGAAAAGAATTTGTGTTTATGAAGACGCTTTTCCCTCACATTGAGTCTGATATATGCCACTGCTTTCATTTTATATGTCATATCTTGCATTTCCATTTCCTGTCAAAAATCATGATTCTAAACATACGAGTGTGTGTTGGCAATCAGTGAACCAGCACTGAGCGGCTGTACTTAAACATCGGTCAGAAACCCTCTGATTCCTTTCCTCCTTGTCTCACACCCCGGGATCCAACACCGTTCCTCCAGGAGACCCAGGTGGCCGCAACAGCTGCAGGTCTAATCAAGGAGCAGGAAAAGACACTACTACCTGCTGATGGCTCCAGAGGAGACATTGCTAATCCCCTTTCTGCCATCCTGGAAGTGAAAGTGAGGTCATTTTTGACCCAAACAGTCTTGCCCCCTACTTCTCCTTTTTCCTTTCCTCCAGGACTTTGGGATGCCAGAGTATTTACCATTCACATATTTAGTGATTTCAAACTACGTAAGTCAGCAAACAGACATTAGATCGATACGGGAGCTATGTAGAGAAAGGTAAGCAAGTCAAAATTTCACTGACATAGGAATATCCTATTTCATAGTTTATAACAGTGCATGCAACACTTTCAACTCACAAAGAAACTTCATCCTGGCACAGTTACTATGTCAGTTCTGCCGAATGACGATTTCTATCCCAAAGCCTTTGCAAGCACTTGTGTTTTGGGGCTGGTTTACCCTAAGTGACCTTGGGCATTACTGCAGGATAAAGCGACTCACTCCAAAGAAACTGAGTATCTCTCTATTTGAAGACAGTTCTTTTCAATTATTTTAAATAATTTTGCCTTTTCATCAGATGAAAACTTAATGTTTGATTTTGGTTGTTTGCAAACAACAAAGTTTTATACTTTCCTAGTATGAACTTATGAAGTGTCTCATTAGAGCAACCAAGTCTGAGATAATCCATATTTTCCCCAGACAAGTTCATTTTGTATTATATAAAGAATATAAAGGGGCACATTTAACACTGAATTGATTTAGGTATGATGAAATAAAAAATGTGTTGTATACCAACTGAATCCTAGAAATATTAAGCATTTAATTCTCTCCTCATTGATTAAGCTACTTCTAAGAAATCTTAACTTCCTTTATACTTGGATGTAATTAAAGGAAAAATAGTCAAAAATTTGCTACTGAATCAATAGCTCTCCTGAAAAGGCATATACAGCAGCTTAGAAAAGGAGACAACAGTTTGCACACACTGTAATAGGTAACAAGCCTCTTGATAATCAGAGAGCCTTATGTATTTTGCTGCAAAATTTCCAAACTTAAAAAGTTGCAAAGAACAAGGTCGCGTGGGTGGCTCAGTCTGTTAACCGTCCAACATCAGCTCAGGTCATGATCTTGCAGTTCGTGGGTTCGAGCCCTGTGTTGGGGTCTGTGCTGACAGCTCTGAGCCTGGAGCCTGCTTCAGGATTCTGTGTCTCCCTCTCTCTCTGCCCCTGCCCTGCTTACCCTCTGTCTCTGTCTCTCTCTGTCTCTCTCTCTCTCTCAAAAATAAAAAAAAAATTTTAATTGCAAAGAACAAATTTAAAAACCCATTTCAGCCTTTGACCATCATGTCAGTACAAAATGTTGTGTTGTGATTCAGTGGAATACAGGCTAGCATTTCCCAACATGTGTTCTGCAAAACAGATACCTAGTTAAAAGCATTCTGTGGTCAGATGAACTTGAATGATGTAGAACAAGCCCGGTTAAACAGATGTTTTGGTGCTGTACTTTCTAGAGGCTTTAACAGAGAAAGGCATGGGGATTCACCAATAGGAGGCATAGAGCATATACATTTTCCATACTTAATTAGTCACAATACCGCTACGGCTTTTTCCAAAGCAGACCACTTTGTGTAAACCTGAATCTCCCCCCAACCCAGGAACGCTTTGTGTTTTCCTTTAAATGCACATAATTTGTAGGAATGAATTTTAGCAATATGTGTGCATCGTGATCCTTAGAAATATATCAGTTGTAACTCAAATTGGTGTGGTAACTACCATCTTTTTTTTTTTTTTTTGCTCTAAGAAAAAATAGTGAAACCACAAACTGGCATCATAAAACCACCTACTTACAATCAGCAGAGCTATATCACAAGGAGAGTTCAATTTTTCTTTTTTACATAGAGACTTTCCACCTAATAATCTTGATTTCATTTCTAACACACATAGATTCCAAAATTTTCTAGATGTCACAGAAAAATATTAGACAAAACATATAATCTGTAGAACTCTTATCACAAACAGTGTTTGTGATCAGTTCTGTTTTTAATTCAACAGGAAATTGTGCCATATATTTGCTGTGTTGTAGATGGAAAATTAATGTTCAATAAAATATCACTGATCATGCAAGAGTTTGTATTCCCGTGGAATAGAAATAGTGGGCACAAAGACGTTTGCAGATTTATGTGTAATTTGAAATTTTTTTCATCAGTTACATTTCTAAACTCCCCTTATTTGTTCATGCCAAATAAAAGCAGCCAACAATCCCTTTTGATGCTTTGTAACAAAAAAAATGTTTATAAATACACACATAATTCATTGTGACATCAATTTTGGTAATTGTTAATTCTAGACAATGATGTTCTTTTTCAGGGAGGACAATGAAGCCATCTAAAAAATGTTTCATTTTGAAACCAGTGAATGTAATTTAAAAGGGGCACGTTTTAGATTCCATAACTGTTACACAATTAAACAATGGAAGAAGACAGTGATTCAATGGGTAGCTTTGGAACTCCTTCTCATTATTAAAAAAAAATTTTAAGATAGCAAAAGACATCCATTTATTCCTGAAGAATTCTGTAAATGGACAAAGGTCAGACAGGGATTCTGGAACTAAAGAGCCCTTATAAAAATCCAAAATTATGAGCAGCTGGTTCTATCCAACTCCTGTGAAGTAGAGTGCTCTGGTTCAAGAGTTTTCTTGTCATGCAATCATACGACGGAAACATTAAGATTGCAGATGGAAAGTGGTGACACACTGTAATTTCATACAGATCATGATGGTTTGGTGACATAAGTATTACTAGACCATGAGGCCTGGGGTCCATGAAATGGATTAAAGCTTTATTGCTCTTTGGAGTTCTGACAATGACAAATGCTCTCTCTGATGTTGGGATTATCTTGTCTAAACTTTTGTTTCCTTAGTTTCAAGTTTCACTTTTTCCTTAACCATCTTTTAAGATCGCAAATAACTTCCGTTTTTTCATTGTTACTGGAAGGCGTTTAGAAACACCCTCTAGTTTTATGCCTCTTCTCTGGCATCACATCCAGGCATATGGCCATTTTTCAATTTCCAATATCCTGATAAGGGTTTTGATTGATACACTTAATGATATGGTCACATGATCTAACTCCAAATTCCTATTAAAAAAAGAAAAGAATGAAGATAATAAGAAACTTTGACAAGAAAATTCAGGTACAAAGTATTATGAATATTATTTATTAATACATTTATCCTACTGCTAGCATCAATTAACCAACAGATTTTTGACAACAAACTTAAATAAGACAAGTAAATATATCATATATGTCTTTTTTACCATGACACTCACACACACACACACACACACACACACACACAGAGTTTCACAAGTAGGGTTTCTGATTTAAGTTGGAAATAAAGACTAAGTAAATTTTGGAAAACATTTTGCAAAGGCATTCATTTTTCTTTATTAAAGCAGAAAATATAACTGATAGAAAAAAAGCGGTGTTTCTTTTTACTACAAACCTGATGGCACTTTTCTCTCTTGTTGCCATTCTGTCTTTGTCATTATCATGCATTGTGAAAACACTACTTCTGGTGAAGTTAAGTGGGTGAAATCTTTAATATGAAAGGAGTTATATACTACACCAATTCAGCAAAATCTGATAGCATTAACATTCAGTGTTTCTCTAGTACCTGATAAAAAGTGTGTGAAAGTCTTACAGATGGAAACGCATTAGGATTTTACATATTGCTAAAATTTCCAGTAAACCAGATTGGAAATTTTGTTCTAAAAGCATTACTTCCCAACAGAGTTTCAGACTGCATTTAAATGTATTGTAATTGCAGTTACTTTTTAAAAAAAAATGAATAAGTAAATAGTGGAGGAGTGATCTAGTTAAACTAACTTTATTAATTTTTCTGTCTTACACACACACACACACACACACAGCAAGAGGACATTCTAGGTACCAAATAGAAGTGTATCATTTGGCACAGCAAAGCAGCATGCACTTTGCTTTAGGGAAGACAGAGAAAGATGTCAGCAAAAACGGCTCCTTTTTCAGATGTAATGTAAATTTCAAAAGTTTTAAACTAGAAATTTCCTGTGATTTAAGATATATCATGATGGAAGATTTATAAGAACAAGCAAAACCTTTATGGAAGTTTTTTTTTTTTTTATCATTTCTTATTCTTTCATTTAATCCCAGGCAACTAGCATGGTTTTTGGTTCATGATCTTTAATAACCATTTCAATTATTGGCCAACTGATTACAAACAACTGGAACTTTGTGTGCTGAGCATTGTTTTAAATCTTTTTTGTTTTTTGTGGTTTTTAATTAAACTCCTGTTACTTAACATACAGTGTAATATTAGTTTCAGGTGTACAATATAGTGATTCACACTTCCATACAACACCCAGTGCTCATCACAAGTGCCCTGCTCAATCCCCATCACCTATTGCACCCCTCCCCCCACCCACCTCGCCTCTGGTAACTGTCAGCTTGTTGTCTATAGGTAAGAGTCTGTTTCTCAGTTTGCCTCCCTCTCTCCTTTTTCCTCTTTGCTCATTTGTTTTGTTTCTTAAGTTCCACATATGAGTGAACTCATACAGCATTTGTCTTTCTCTGACTCATTTTACTTTGCATGATACCTTCTAGCTCCATCCATGCCCTTGCAAATGGCAAGATTTCATTCTTTTTGATGGCTAAGCAATATTCCGTTCTCTCTATATACTATTTCTTTATCCATTCATCAGTCGATGGACACTTGGCTTGCTTCCATAGTTTGGCTATTGTAGTTAATCTTCCTATAAACAACAGAGTACATATATCCATTTGAATTAGTATTTTTGTATTATTTGAGTAAATACCCAGTAGTGCAATTGCTAGGTCATAGGGTAGTTCTACTCTTAATTTTTTGAGGAACCTCCCTACTGTTTTCCAGAGTGGCTGTACAAATCTGCATTCCCACTAAGGGTGCACAAGGGTTTCCCTTTCTTCACATCCTTGCCAACACCTCTTGTTTCTTGTGTTGTTGATTAGTAACCATTCTGACAGGTGTGATATCTCATTATAGCTCATTATAGTTTTATATATCTCAGTATATCTCATTATGGTTTTGATTTGTATTTCCCTGATGACCAGTGAAATTGAATGGTAACCATTAAACAATAACAGAAAGAACATCCACCAAATGAATGAATTTATAATATCAAAATATTTTAATTTTTATCTAAGAAACTAAAACAGTAAATTTAGAATTAGACAGACATGCTTTTATTTTTTTTTTTTAATTTTTTTTTCAACGTTTTTTTTTATTTATTTTTGGGACAGAGAGAGACAGAGCATGAACGGGGGAGGCGCAGAGAGAGAGGGAGATACAGAATTGGAAGCAGGCTCCAGGCTCTGAGCCATCAGCCCAGAGCCCGACGCGGGGCTCGAACCCACGGACCGCGAGATCGTGACCTGGCTGAAGTCTGACGCTTAACCAACTGCGCCACCCAGGCGCCCCCAGACATGCTTTTAAATATCAGTTGTCACTAGCTGTACCCTGAGGCAAATGTCTGATCTTTTATAAGGTCTAGTATCCACATCTATAAAATGAGGAAAATAATATCTACATAATTATGGTAAAAGATTAAAAGAAATAGCTTCTATGGAGTGCTCCTCCCCATAATCAATCAATAAAACATTAGTCCCTTTCCCTTGTATCAGAAGACTTAAAATCAAAATTGATAAAATATTCATTCTTTAAAATTTGAGAACTTCAATATTGGCAATCACATTGCATGGCATTGTTTCTGCAGTGTAATATTAGGAAAACGGGACCTCCAGAGGTTTAAAAAGGAAAGTCAAAATGTCCCTCACGCCTACACCTCCAAGTGTTTCTTCTCTAAAGATTCCTAATGGCTTTTTTGGGCAAGCTGACAGAGTTGGGGTTGGTACCCTGAAAGTTCTTCATCAAAAGGCATCTTCCACATTTCAAAATGCCACCTGAAATCTACTTTTCATACTAAAAAGGAAGCTGAGACTTGTGAAAAAATTTTTGGCAAAACTATATATATTTTAGACTATATTAGTTATCGCTAATTTTTTGACATTTCTACAAAAGGAAAATGCACAGAGATAGAAAGCAGATCACTGCTTGTCTGGGGCTGGGATTGGGAGTGGGGAAATGCAAAAGGGGGCAAGGGAAATTTCTGGGGTGTTCTAAAACTGGATAGTGGTTATGGTAGCACAATTGTAAACATTGTAAAAAAGCTATTTATTTTAATAGATGAATTTATGTAACTTATATTTCAATAATTTATGTTTAAAAAAAGTTACAATACAGCATTATATTTGCATTATGGGAATATCAATTTCTTCACACCATTGACTGGCACAAAAATGTACCAATGTTTGCACATACCCTATTTAAGAAATTATACCCTAGAAAACAAAATGCATTTTTATTGTACTTATATCTTCCTCTCAAACTCTCAGTAATAAAAAATAGACTCCTCCCCCCAGGGTAGAGACTACATCTTGTTTATCTCAGTATCTTTCATCTATCACACAGTTTTTGGTATATCTATTGATATTCAATAATATTTCTGTTGAATAAATATCATGCATGGTCAGGAGTAAATACAGGCACTAAGAAATTAAATAAATATCAATATTTCCATTTCACTAGTCAATATGCTTTCACCGAGACTGCTTAAAAACATTTATCTCTATGATTTAAATTATTTGAAAACATATTTGAATACTGCATTTAGCAACAAATGAGACTAGTGTGAATTTACCCATAAGAAAAAAAAATACTAAAATTTACAATGTAATTTACATTAGTCTAGTTTTTTTCTTTTTCATTGTTCGGAAGTTTTCACTAAGTTTATCTTTCATCAAACAAGAAAATGAGTGTTTGACAAATAACAAAGTTAAAATCAGCAGCTATATAAAAAGTAATTGCTTTAAAAATTATGCATATTTTGTATCTGTTTCCTAGTGCTTATGAGAGTTTCAATGCCATATCACTGTGCTTCCTATCTATTTAATGTTACTCTACTCATTTAAAAGTGATTAAAAAATAATCTTAGTTAAACATTTATCACATATGCTTGCTTATAACTAAATTATGATGAACATTCTTAAGTAGGAAGAATTAGAATTTCAGTATGGAATTATCTAGTAACATTTTGTGTTGTTAACTTATGAGGCCTGTGGACATTTCAGATAGGTTCATTAAGAATATTTCTCAGAACAGCACCTGAGTAGCTCAGTTGGTTAGGCGTCTGACTCCTGATTTCTGCTCGGGTCAGGATCTCATGGTTCGTGAGTTCAAGCCCCACATCAGGCTCTGCACTGACAGTGTTGAGTCTGCTTGGAATTCTTGTTCTCCTTCTCTCTCTGCCCTTCCCCTGCTCTCTCTCTCTTTCTCAGAAAATAAAATAAAATAATAATATTTCTCAGGGGGCACCTGGGGATTCAGTCACTTAAGCATCTTACTCCTGGTTTCAGCTCAGGTCATGATCTCATCCACTGGTGAGTTCAGCCCCACATCAAGCCCTGCATTTACAGTGTAGAACCTGCTTGGGGTTCTCTGCCTCCCTCTATCTCTGTCCCTCCTCCACTCACACAGTCTCTGTCTCGCTCAAAATAAATAAATAAATTTAAAAAAAAAGAATATTTCTCAGAAAAATCTAGAAGAATTTAATCTGAATCATATTACTTAAAATATATGGAAGCATAGCATATATAGTTTGAGGCATCTAAACTATACTCAAAACAAGTAATTGAATGGAAAAATACATTTCATTTAGAAATTGTAGACTATCTTTATAGTATTGGAAACCTGCAACTTGGGATATTGTAGGTTCTGTCTAGCACATGGTTGACATTCAGTAAATATTAAATAAAGAAGAAAGGAAGAAAGAGGAGAGGAGAAGAAAAGCAAGACAGAAGAAAAGAGAGAAAGATAAAATATAGCCTTTTCCATGTGGCTTTTTAGTAATGAAAACCGTGGAATCCCCAGTAAAGCTGTGTATGGCCAACTTCATGATAAAAAACATGCTGTTAGCTGTATCATTAAAAGATGCAAAGATCCCCTGAAGGCAAATGTAGGGGCTGAGACAGATGTCCTCAATCATAAGAGTTCATACAAAAACATGCTCCATATGGTTTAGAACACAAGATGTATGGCTCAACTGACCCAAGAACAAGAAGAATACACAGCAAGCCGTGGAGAAGAGGAAACAATACAAGATCAGCACCATGTTAATTATAGTGTTGAGAGTATAACAGCTAATACGAGAATACCAATTAACAATGGCTCATCTGCACGTACAGGACTGAGTTTTTTATTTTTAAGTAGTGTTTTATTGTCATGTAGGTTTCAATTGCTGCATACACATAAAACTAAAGTGAAGAAGAGACTTTATCAAACCATATCTTTTGATGTATATGCCCATATCCTTACTAAGGGTAGAAAACACTGTTAAAATTGGTTTTAAAACTAAAAGAAGAAATTGCATCCAGACTTTTAGGAAATTGTCTGTCTCCTGCACATGTATAAGTATCAGGTCAATGTGCTTTAGCTTTGTTACAAGATCAACTCCAGAGATCTGCATCTAGTACTTTAATCTAATGCTTCCTGAAATAAGCAGTTACTGTTAGGAAACCCAATAAAAGTGCTTGTTGCCCACAATTTAATAAAGAGATTTCCACCGTGGGTAAACAAATACAATCAAAAAGCTACACAGGCTAAAACCACTCATAAGAGCCATATTTTCTTCTTTAACAACCACATTGAATCAAATAATGGGCCAACGTTTTTCCACGCATTTACTATGTAGGATCAAATAGTTCTTTTAATCAAAATACAAATTTGCTGAGTGAATCAGATCTTCTAAGAGCTTCACATTTTTCTTTTAATTGTTAAAAGGCTTTGGAAACATTTTCAATCATTTCAGACTAAATGTAATAATTTACGTGTCCTACATAGCAGGAAACTATGCTCACAAGGTAGCCAATTACCACACTTAATATCTACTCACTTGAAACAACATTCCCAGCCCTCTAAATATATGTAGTCTTCTGTAAACTAGGAATATATGGCTTATAATTTAAAACCAGGAAATAGAAATTAAGTTTTTTTTATTATTTAAGTTGGACTGAAAAATAGCTTCCATAGAAAGTCAAAATATTCTGTTTCACTAAAGTAATCTTTCTATGTTATGTAAACTTTATTATTACTTATTTCAAATGTCAAAAACGAAGTCATTTTGTTAACAATGAGATATAGGAGAAGGTTTGTTTTATATTTTGAAAGAAATTGTTGATTAGTTTTAACATAAAAAATTATCATTGGAGTTGGCCAAATGTCTGACAATGGGTCCCAAAGGTTTTTCAAAATTTACCTTTTAAGCTCACTTCTTTGACATCTCAATTTTGAACATCAATCCTCAAACCAGACCTTTCACTGGACCTTGATAATTAAGTAGGGAGAGAAGAACTTACCTATTTGAGTGAGGTAAGTTTACCTGAGGAAAACATTTTACCTATAATATTCCACTTTATCCTTCCAACTCTATTAGCTTGATATAATTATTTTAATACACATGGTAAAAAAAGAACCTTAGTCTCTAGAATTCAGTCAGCATTGAATTCAACTCATAAAAAGAGCTAAAGGTCTTGAACTCAGGTCTGTTTAACAGTAAATCCTGATTTCTTTCCACTGCAGTACATTGTAACAAGCATAACAAGAAGCACTCATAGTGATATATAATATCTGATGATATTCATGTTTATTCACTTATCCATTCAAAATGGTCACTTTTTAAAAGCCCTTCAGTGTTCAAAACACCTGAGGCATACAAATAAGAAATTGTTAGAGCCAAATCTCCAGAAGTATACAGTATCATGGCTTAGGGTGTTTCAGAATGTAGAAAACTAAGAAAAATGCAGTTCACTCAGTGAATGTGAGTTTAATGACCAAAGCATGGAATGTAGGAGGAGCAACTTATAGCATCTGAACTCTTGTGGGAGTCAGAAAGGACTAACATTTTTTCCAGCTTCAACATGAATTTCAACTTACATCTTCACTATATTCCTCACTTCTCTATTTCACCAACATATCCAAGGCCCAAATAAATGCCCGACACCGAGTAGGTATCCCAAAACAAGCACACAAAAATCCCGTTATTTGTTGTGATTGCAATAATGCATGGACTTTTGGCTTATTGTATTAGTACCAGACAACTCATTCAATTTCATGCTTTTGTTTCTATTGCCCCATTCGTTCAGTGATCTGCAACCAAATAAACAAACCATAAATGTGTGCCTATAAATTCAGTGGTGGCTTTAACAAAATTTAAAGCCACTGGGGCCCAGTGGCTCAGTCGGGTAACTGTCCAACTCTTGATTTCAGCTCAGGGCACAATCTCACAGTCCTGGCATCAAGCCCTGCATTGGGCTCCATGTTGAGCATGGAGACTGCTTGAGATTCTCTTCCTTTGTCCCTCTCCCCAGCTCGCTCTCTCTCTCTCTCTCTCTCTAATATATATATATATATATATATATATATATATATATATAATTTTAAGTGTTTAAATGAGAAAAAAAAAGCCACTGATGCTTTTATCAGTATGAAAAGTATGGGGGCACTTGGGTGACTTGGTTAACCATCCAACTTCGGCTCAGGTCATGAGCTCATGGTTCATGAGTTTAAGCCCCATGTGGGGCTCTGTGCTGACAGCTCAGAGCCTGGAGCCTGCTTCGGATTCTGTGTCTCCACGGATTCTGTCTCTCTGCCCCTCCCCTGCGCATACTCTGTTTCTCTCTCAAAAATAAATAAAACATCAAAAAATTTAATTTAAAAAAAGGTGTAAAAAGTACAAACATCAAGTGAAGATGCTGTTTTTTGGAAAAAGGAAGAATAAACAGAATTTCTCCCATATGTCAAATAATCCAGAATATTACAACCAGCCAAAGGATTCTATGCCGTTTTCAATTAACTCCTTAAATCCTGGAGACCAGTTCAAAAACCTCTGCTCAGTGGCATAGGCAATAATCTTAATTCCTATAGAAAAATATGACAATTTAAAAATTATTATAAGTGGTAAAAGTATACATATATACGTATATATACAGCTGTATGCATTTTTTCTCACTTAAAATCAATGTATGTAACAAAGCCATGTTTTATTTTTCCATATATAGCACTATAAGTGTATATAAAATAATTTTTTAAATTTTATTATTGAAATACAGTTGACATACAACATTATATTAGCTTCAAGCGTACAACATTGTGATTCAACAACTCAATACATCATGTAATGTTCACCATAAGTGTTATTACCATTTGTCACCATACAAAGTTATTACAATATTATTGACTATATTCCCTATACTTAATTTTTCATCCCTGTGATTTATTCATTCTATAACTTGAAGTCTGTACCACTAAATCCCTTCACCCATCTCCACACTCCTACTTTATGGCAACCACCAATTTGTTATGAGTCTGTTTGTGTTTTTTGTTTGTTCATTTGTTTTATTTCTTAGATTCCACATACACATGGAATCCTATGGTATTTGTCTCTCTCTGACTTACTTCACTTGGCAAAATGCCCTCTGGTTCCATCCATATTGTCACAAATGGTAAGATCTTTGTCTTTTTTATGGCTGAGTAATATTCCATTGTGAATATATACCACATCTTCTTTATCCACTTGTCTATTGATAGACAACTTGAGCTGCTTTCATATCTTGGATAAAAAAATAATGGTACAATAAAAATAGTGTATATATCTTTTTATATTAGCATTTTAATTTTGGGGGGAAAATACCCACTAGTGGAATTACTGGATCATATGGTATTTCTATGCTTAATTTTTGGGGAAACTTCATGCTGTTTTGGACAGTGGCTGTACCAATTTGCTTTCCTACAACAATGCATGAGGCTTTCCTTTTCTCCATATTCTCACCAAAGCTTGTTATTTCTTGTCTTTTTAATATTAGTCATTCTGACTGGTGTGAGGTGATATCTCATTGTGGTTTTGATTTCCATTTCCCTGATGATTAGTAATGAACATCTTTTCATGTGTCTATTGGCCATCTGTATGTCTTTCTCAGAAAAATGTCTATTCAGGTCCTCTGAATATTTTTAATAAGATTATTGTTTGTTTTTTGTTTTGTTTGTTTGGTTTTTTTGGTTTTTAACTGTATGAGTTCTTTTCAGAATTTGGTTATTAACCCATTATTAGATATATTATTTACAAATGTCCCTTCCATTCAGTAGGTTACCTTTTTATTTTTTTAATGTTTCCTTTTTCTGTGCAAAAGCTTTTTATCTCAGTGTCATCCTCATAGTTTATTTTTGCTTTTGTTTCCCCTTCCTGAAGAGACATCAAATATAAGAAATTTATAATCCTCAAGGTTAGTCACATATCACAGAATGTTAGAACAGGAGAGACCTATAAAAAATATCTAGACCACTTCTCATTTGGTACAGGTGGAAAAAGCCAACTCATTTGTTCATCTATACATTGTCAAAATGTATATGTATGTTCAGAATTACACTTGTTTAATATAATAATTTGAGCAACTACTAAGAAAATTATATAAAATGTTATACTCAAAGGCATTAAAAATAAATCAAAAGGTTATACTAAAGAAAATGTTAAGTTACTCACAGGAAAGCAAGAAAAGAGAAAGAAAGGAATGAGAAATGGAGAGAGAAAGCACAGAAAACAAATAGTAAGTTGACATATCTAAGCCACAGTGTAATTACTTTACAATAAATCATCTAAGTACACAAGAAAAAAGATAGCGATTGGCAAAATAGTTGCAAAATCAAGACCAAACTATAGTCTATAAAAATTTCACTTCAAACAAAATGATATAGGTATGTTAATAATAAAATGATGAAAGAAAATATATCATGAAAACATTAATTTTTAAAAGCAAGATTAGCTATTTTTATATCTGATTAAATAGACTTCAGAGCAAAAAAAAAAAGAGAAGGGTTAAAGAAAGGTAACGCACAACAAAAGGATCAACCCATCAAGAGAGTGATCCTCAATGTGTATGCAGCAATAACTGAGTTTCCCGATTACAAAGACTAAAAATGAATAGAGTTCAGAGAAGAAATAGGCAAGTCCACAATTAAAGTTGGGGACTTCAAAACCCCACCTGAGAGTGTTTAAAAGTAATAGGGAAAAAGTGAGCAAAACTATAGAATAATTAAAAAACACTATTAGGGTGCCTTAGTGGCTCAGTCCGTTGAGCATCAGACTCCTGATTTTGGCTCAGATCATGATCCCAAGGTTGAGGAATCAAGCCCTATGTGGGGCTCCATGCTGAACATGGAGCCTGCTTAAGATTCTCTCTGTCTTTCTCCCTCTGCTCCTCTCTCCCACTTGAGTGCTCTCTATCTTTAAAATAAATAAATAAATAAATAAATATGCTATTAACCAACAAGACCTAATAAATATTGATAAAAATCTTCCAACAAATGACAACATTAAAATGCATTCTATTAAAGTGCCCATGGAATATTCACCAAGAGTGACCTTATCTTCGGTCATGAAACACACCCAGACAAACTGAAAGCATACAGTGGATGTTCTTCAATCATTCTAGAACCAAACTAGAAATCAATGACAGAAAGACCACAGGAAAATCTATAAACATTTGAATATTAAACAACACACTTTTAAGTAATCCATGGTTGGGGCGCCTGGGGGCTCAGTTGGTTGGGTGGCTGACTTTGGCTCAGGTCATGATCTTGCACCTTGTGAGTTTGAATCCTGTGTCGGGCTCTGTGCTGACAGCTCAGAGCCTGGAGCCTGCTTCGGATTCTGTGTTTCCCTCTCTCTCTGCCCCTCCCCCACTCTCTCTCTCTCTCTCAAAAATAAATAAACTTTAAAAAATATTTAAGTAATCCATGGTTAAAAAGAATAAGTCTAAAAGGAAATAAAACGTTCATAGAACTAAATGAAAATTAATACAAAAAATATCAGTATTAATGAAATGTGCCTGAAGTAGTGATAAGAGAAAAATAATATAATACTGTATTTTTATTTTCAAAGAGAGAAAAGACTTAAAAATCAATAATCTGCCAAGAAACTAGAAAAAGAAGAACAGCAACAACAAAACCCTAAGCAGTGGAGAAGAAAAGAAATAATAAAGATAAGAGAAATCACTGATGAAAATCAGAACAGGACAACAATAAAATCAATGAAGCATAAAAATGGTTCTTCAAAAAAAAAAAAAAACAAAAACACTTATGTTAAACTTCTTGAAAGACTAATAAAACTGAATATAGCAAAGATGTAAATCACAAATATTAGTAAGACCCCAAAGACAACAAGCAAATACTAAAACTACACTTGTAAATTTGACAACTGATTAGAACATAAATTTCTCAAAGACTACAAATTACCAAAATGCAACCAAAATGAAATAAATAAACCAAATAGTCCCAAACTCACTAAATACATTGAATTCATAATTTAAAATCTCCTGAGAAATAAATCACCAGGCCTAGATATTTTCACTGGCATATTCTATAATTACTTAAAGAATTTTATACAATCTTTTCTAGAAAATAAAAGGGAAAAGGATAATCTTCAACATTTTTTATGAAGCCTGATACCAAAAGAGAAAAAAATAAAAAAGTAATGAAATAAAAGAAAGATTAAAGACTACATCTACATATCTCTCATGAACTTAGATGCAAAATTCTTTTTTAAAAAATTTTTTTTTTCAACGTTTATTTATTTTTTTGGGACAGAGAGAGACAGAGCATGAATGGGGCAGGGGCAGAGAGAGAGGGAGACACAGAATCGGAAACAGGCTCCAGGCTCTGAGCCATCAGCCCAGAGCCCGACGCGGGGCTCGAACTCACGGACCGCGAGATCGTGACCTGGCTGAAGTCGGATGCTTAACCGACTGCGCCACCCAGGCGCCCCTAGATGCAAAATTCTGAACAATTATTAAGTTGAATCCAGCAGCGCATTAAATATTTATACACCATGAGAGATTTGTTCCAGGTAAACCAAGGCTGGTTTAATATTCCAAATCAATCAGTATAATCACCATATCTTCAGGCTAAAGAAGAAAATCATATGATCATTCCAATTGAGACGGAAAAAAAACATTTGAAAAATTCTAACCCCTGTTCATTAAAAAACTCAGAAAACTAAAAAGAGTTCCTCAACTTCATAAAAAGATTCTACCAAAAACTAACAGCAAACATCATACTTAATGGTGAAAGACTGAATGCTTGCTTTCTAAGACTGAAACCCAGGCAAAGATGCTTGCTTACCACTCTCATTCAACACAGTACTGGAAGTTGTAGCCAGAGCAATGAAAAAAGAAAAATAAATTAAAAACATACATATTGGAAAGGAAGATATAAAATTGTTATAGTTTTTGGATGGCATGATTGTCTACATAGAAAAATTCTAAACAATCTACAAAAACCTAAAACGTAAAACTAGTGAGTGAGTTCAGTGGGGAAGCAGGATATAAAATAAAAACAAAAAAAATAATCATTTTCTAGGAACCAACAATGAGTATGTGGCAACTGGAATCAAGACTGCAATATCATTTACAATGTGCCCAAGAAAATGAAGTACTTAGGTATAGGTGAAACAAAGCTTGTACAGGATCTCTACGATGAAATTACAAAATGCTGACGAAGGACATCAAAGAAAACTTAGATAAATGCATTGCTCTGTAGAAATCAGGGCTTGGAGGAACCAGCATGTGAAACTAATGACACTCTGGCTTCAGCTATTGCTATGGGGGCCAAACCACCCACTGTGTCTCATCCAGAAACCTCCTGCCTTCCACCAGCATTCATGAAAGTGTGATAGGCTAACTTGTTGGCTTATAAATAGGATAAAATCTCAGACTTTTCACAATTCTTGATATTTATCTTCTCTCTCTCCCCTGGGATGCCTGTACTTGGAAGTAGCTGCCATAGTATGAGGAAGCCCAAGCCACAAATACAAGCCATATGTGAGTGCCTCAGCCAATAGCCCAGTTACGTCCTCAATGACAGCCAAAATTAGTAATGACATAAGAATGAATGAAACTTCAGATGATTCCAAACCATAGGATTTTTTTGAATGTTTATTTATTTTTGAAGGAGAGAGAGACTTACCATAAGTGGGGAGGGGCAGAGAGAGAGGGGGGAGACACAGAATTCGAGGCAGGCTCCAGGTTCTGAGCTGTCAGCACAGAGCCCGATATGGGGCTGAAATGCATGAACTGCAAGATCATGACCTGAGCTGAAGTCGGAGGCTTAATCGACTGAGCCACCCAGGCACCCCCTAAACCATAGGTTTTGAGTTTGCCATCTGAACCGTGGAAAACATGGAGTAGAGATAAGCTCTCTATACTATGTCATGTCTGAACTTCTGACCCACAGAAAATATGAGATTAGTGACTTTAGGTGATAATGTTTTAAGCCACTAAGTGACGTTACATAATAATAGTCACTAGAACACTCATTAAAAAGAAACACTTTTAAAAAAGTATTTCTTGACCTCTTTCATGTGCATGTTTTAGAAGGAAAGCATTTCTCAAAAAAATTTTAGTTTTAATCTTGGCCTTGCCATTTACTAATTCTTTACATTTTAGTAAGTCATTTACTATACATGCATTCCCTTCCTTCAGCAGGAAAAGATACAAAGAATTTCTTTTGTTACCTGTAGTGATACTGAATTAAAATTATTTATCTTTTAATAAATAATTATAAGTGTATTCTATGGACCAGTCACGAACCAGGTTATGTGTTAGATTAGACTTGCATTTACCAAATTCTCTCTCTCTCAATTTTTAAGAGAAACATGAATCTAAGTGGAATTAGATTGTATATTATTCACTGGATTCATAGCATATTGGTTGAAAAAGTAATATTATTTGTTTTCTAACAACACATTTAAAATTCATTCAACAAATACTTATTGTGTGCCTACTTACCTACTGTGTGCCAGGCATTGTGTTAGGCATTTGATAATTGATCCATTCCTATTAGACTAAAATGTATAGCAGTGTCATGCTAGAAACTTCCATGATGAAATGATGCTTCCAACGAAACTGTAGCCAATTAAACACAGAAAAAAATCCTGTTTGCAAAATGTCTTTGAAAATTTAGATATTGAATAATTTAATCTATTTGATTCTGCAAGCACATACTAACCATTCATATATTGAAAGGATTTTATTACCCTGAGATATTGTAACATGATTTCAATATTCCATGGGGTATGAAATATATATATGCACATACACACACACATACACACATATATACAGAAATCTCAAGAGTCAGAAACATAAAGCAATTGAGTATTAGGGGATCTTCAGCCCAAGATAAATAATAATATTGGCAAATTGAGCATTGTCTAAAGGAGAGTATCCAAATTGGTTTTGACTAGAGTCTTTTTCCATTTTTGTGCTGCTGAGTTGCTGATATGAAATATGTATTTATTATATGAAGCGTACCTATGGCAGTTAAATTCAGATAGTGTTATCTATAACAATTTGTATTGGCTTCCTCCCAAGGCTTTTGATTTGCCACGTATGAGAATAAATGAGAACCATATGAAAGTCAATAAGTTCTTGATAGTACATGACATTCTGTGTTCTCTCATCCTTGATTTTAGCAAACATTCCAAGGTTTTGGCTTCCATCATTGAGGGTGATAGGCTTTAAAAATATAAGGGCTTTTTTCTTGGCTTCAGATAAGAATCCCAAACTTAACACACTTCCATAAATCATTGGTGTGGAAATCTGTCAAAAAATAGCACAACAGTACTACTTTTTCCTTGTGGTATTTGGTGTTTCCAAATTAGATTATTTGTTGAATGTTCAAGGGAGTATGTTTGCTTGAAGGGTTCACCATATGTCAGACAAATCTCATGCTCTTGAAATGGAGTTCACAGAAATGAAATCAAGGGTTACTGTTTGTTCCTTCCTTGGCCATAGTAGTAAGAATCAAAGGTTTCTGTAAAAACGTGTCTCTACCAACAGGGTTACTGAATAACATGCACATTGAAAAGCAACAAAATGGAGACTATCTGAGATCTTAGATCAGAATGCATTTTATCATCATTCTTCAGATTTTATCCTCATTAGTACTATAATTCTCACAGAGTGTGGTCATTCAGTGCACAGGTCCTGGAGTTGATTTTGACTTAAAGTTCTTCCACTAGCTAGCTATATGATGTAATGTGATTATTAAACCCCCATAAGCTTCAAACTATAAAATGGATAACAGGGGCCCCTGGGTGGCTCAGTCAGTTAAGCGTCTGACTCTTGGTTTTGGCTCAGGTCATGATCTCACGGTTCATGGGTTTCAGCCCCACATTGGGCTCCACACTGACATGGTGCCTGCTTGGGATTCTCTCTTTCTGCTCCTCCCCAGTTCGCACTCATGCTCTCTCTCTCTCTCTCAAAATAAATAAATAAATAAAATAAAAAAAATAGATATTCTCATTTCATAAATCTCAATGTTCATAAGGAAAATTAAATTAAATGATTCATATTAAGCACTTGGCACATAGTAAACGTTCAATTGAAAGTACTTATGATTTGGAACAGGTGAATATAATACATACATGTATATGCACATATATGTAATAGAAATTATCCAGCAATTTTTAGATTTGTATTAGGTTTTAGTATTACTATTGTTTCTTTTACTATTTCTAAGCCAACTGGAAACTTATCTTTCTTCAAAGAAGGAAGATGATAGCCCACCTAGTGGGAAAATCTGATTTAATTAAGACTACTCTCCATCAGCTTGTAACTGGGTTTCCCAAAGAATTTCAGGGTGAGGACTTCTGTAAACCACCAAAATCTTTATTTTATGGTGTATTTAATTCTACCACTTATTTTCCCAAATTGTGTCTAGATCCCCTGGGTCCATAGAATGTGTATCCCAGTTGCCCCATAAGAAAGTGGTTTTTAGTAGGCATGTTGACGTTATTTGTACATAGTAAGAGAGTATAAAGGATCAGAAAAGCTTTGGCATTTACCTTGTTAAATTTTTATAGCTAAGCTCTGGTTCAAGGGTCTCCTTAAAAGACTTAACTGCACTAAGAAAAATGAGAGCTTTGAGACCAATGAAAGGAGTCCACAAAATTCTATGAAAATGAACCAGTCTTAGCAGAAATCAGTATGTTCAATGATCCAAGATACACAACCAGAACATTAACTAGTTTCATTGACCTGAAGGAAATTTACACTTTTATCTACAAGGACAAAGAAGTCAGGGACATGACCCTTTATATTATTATCAAAAATTGTTTTAATATATTAAGTCAACTCAGATAATTTTGAATGCTTATTATATACCAGGCATTGCAATAGAAGAGGTTTAAATCATGATTTACAAGGCACAGTTCCTGGTAAAGTGTCCTCAGCCACAAGTAAGGATGGGACCTAAAGAAGAGGCAATTTATTTATTTATTTTTAATGTTTATTTATTTTTGACAGAGAGAGAGACAGAACATGAGCAGGGGAGGGGCAGAGAGAGAGGGAGACACAGAATCGGAAGCAGGCTCCAGGCTCTGAGCTGTCAGCACAGAGCCCTACACGGGCTCGAACTCACGTACCACAAGATCATGACGAGAGCCGAAGTCAGACGCTCAACTGACTGACCCTTCAGGTACCCCAAGAAAAGGCAATTTCAATAAAAGTTGATGTGTTAGGTAGGATCAATCACAGGGTTCCTTTGCTACACACACAGAAAAGAAATTTAACACAGTGCTGGGCAGATAAGGAGAGGAATAAAAAGAAAATTGGCTAAGTGATTCTAAACAAAAGAACAGAAGTTTAAAAGCCCTGATGCTTAAAAAGAAAAAAAAAAAGTGGCATATTCAGAGAACTATGAGTGGTTCAGTGCAGCTGTGTATAGTGTGGACAGATGAGAATGTGGAGAGAAGTAGGGTTTTATTCAAGGCAGATCTTATGTACCAATATTAGATAGAGTCTATATCTTAGAAATGATAAGGAGGCAGCTGCGAGCTAAGTTCAGCCCTTGGGTATATCTTCTTCATTATGAGATGGGATATCATACTGGAAATACATAAGAGTTTCTCACAAAAACTCAGATTAGGCATTCTTTTAAAAGATCAGACATTTACATTGGATCCATGTTGTCTTGTCCCTGAGAAATTGTTTTTGGACGAACAGAGGGTGCTTTTATCGAGTCACCATACTCTTCACTTGTTTCGCATATTTATATGAACTGCCCATCCCTGAGGCATTTGTTTTGCAAGAGGAACTGCATAATTAAATTTGTGCTAATGTATCAGTCTGACTGATATTGGAGATATCAGTATCACAGACAGGTGCATTATGCAGGAGATTTCTTTGGTAATCAAAACAAGTAAGGAGGTTACCAACAGAAGGTGTGGTGGGACCTAGAGGAAAGAATAGAAGTTAACATTCCTAACATGACTGCTTAGGGGATCTAAGATGGGATAAAGGGAAGGGTGAAGGGTGACATCTTAATTTTCAGGTTAACCAACTTGAGCATCATTGTCTCAGTTGAGACTCGTCAAGAAACAGACACCAAGAGGAAATTAGACCTTCCAGAAATCTTTCGGCGGGGGCGCCAGAGAAAGATCCCGGAAGAGAGAAGAGAAGGCATAGGGAGCGTTCAGACTGGAGTTCATGTCTGAGGCCTATGGAAAGAGAGAGCTGAGGAAAAGAGCCATAGGGAGCTCAGACCATGGTGTAGCCATGAGAAAACCTCTTCCAGGATGAGATGAGCTTGAGATGGTTACAGGAGGCCATCCCTGAGGAAGAAATAGCCTTGCTCTAGTATTTCTGCCATGCCCCGTGGCTTGGTGCTGTGCTGGGGTTTTTGAAATAAAATAGCTCTAGGCTATCAGCTAATTGTTCTCTTTCTAATAAGTTCTGTCTTGTAAGGAGATCTGAACAGTGCAGGCCCTGAGCAGACACATGGACCATTAATAGAAGTATTGGGTTTAAGCAGAGAGAGAAGAGTTAAACATGGTTGCCTGTAGAGAATATGAAATGGGTGAAGTTAGCAAGAAACTGATGTTTTTTCAACAGCCTTTTAGAACTGCCTGCCTCTCACATATTATACATGTAAGTAAAAAGGACTTGTGGCAGCAACTGTTCTATGGACTCTAAAACCTTTTTACTTTTCTATTTAGGCACACTACTTCCTGCACATTTGCTTGCAGTCAAATACAGCAATATGACTTCTAGTCAATGGAAGGGGAGGAGAAGTGACAGGCGCCACTGAAAGCTGGGCTTGTAAAATCCACCACAGTCAAGACTACCTTCCATTTTAGGGGCCATGAGCACAAGATTCTAAGGCCTTACATTGCACAAGATGAAGAGGGCACGGGATCTGAATCACTGCTACCAAGGCCACCCGACAAACAGCTTTCTCGGGTAATTCTGCATTTAAAACATTGTTATTTTGGGGCGCCTGGGTGGCTCAGTCAGTTAAGCGTCCGACTTTGGCTCAGGTCACGATCTCGCGGTCCATGAGTTTGAGCCCCGTGTCGGGCTCTGTGCTGACAGCTCAGAGCCTGGAGCCTGTTTCTGATTCTGTGTCTCCCTCTCTCTCTGATCCTCCCCCGTTCATGCTCTCTCTCTGTCTCAAACATAAATAAACGTTAAAAAAAAAAAAAAAACATTGTTATTTTGCTATTTTAAGCTGATGGGATGTGAAGATTTACCTACTTTAGCAGTTGGCATGAACTTAAGAAAGGTGGCCCAAGACAAAGTTATATGTATGTATACCATACATAAAGATATATAGATCTTGGCATCATCTCAGAGACACATTTTACCTTTGAATTCTTTTTTCTAAAGCTTCAGACTCACGTTTTCAGGACCTATTAACTTATTAAGGTTTGGCTAACACCATTAAGTTTAGCAAACTCATAAAGTTTAACTTCTCCTTACTCCCTACTTCTAATGGTGCGATCATTTCCATAGCCACTCAGGACCTAACGTTTTATGGTTCACTTTGATTCTTAACCTTTTGAATAATTCTTATATCAAACTGATAAATTCTGCTAATTCTCCTTTATGTCTTTGTATGCATTTCATTCTTCATATTCTTTTTTTTTTTAATTTTTTTTTTCAACGTTTATTTATTTTTGGGACAGAGAGAGACAGAGCATGAACGGGGGAGGGGCAGAGAGAGAGGGAGACACAGAATCAGAAACAGGCTCCAGGCTCTGAGCCATCAGCCCAGAGCCCGACGCGGGGCTCGAACTCACGGACCGCGAGATCGTGACCTGGCTGAAGTCGGACGCTTAACCGACTGCGCCACCCAGGCGCCCCTCATTCTTCATATTCTACTGCCACCATTGCAGAGTAGCTTCATGCCTACAGCACCAAAGTAGATTTCTAATATCATACAGTCTACTATTGCTTCACCCCAAATCATTTTTGTAAATTGCCACCGTCACTCCCCCCCCCCCCCCCCCCGAGCATTCTTGGGCTGACAATAGCAATTATATTAGGGAAAGAACACAAAATAGGAAGGTTCCAGCTTTGAAATATCTATTAGTCTACTCACTAGAATTATCTTGGGAAGGTGACTTGGACATTCTGAGTCTTGATTCCCTCATATATTAAAAGTGAGCAATCTGTAGCCCCAGGATTTTGGCAAAGATTGAATGAGTTAGCTTGTAAATAAGTGGTAATAACAAAATACCTATTTCATGGTACTGCTTAGTACATGTTTCTTGAATGAATAAATATATTCCTCTTTACCTCTTCCCCTTTATTTACCTAATATGCTGCTTACAAGTTACTCTCTACTCAACATGATCAAATGCTTTTTCTCCTTCAAGGTAAGCTTCCATCTGAGCTGTTTTGTGACCTCTCCCTATTGACTTTACTTACCTCTATGGAATTCCTGATGGCTGATCTTGCCTTATATTGTTAGTTAGCTTTCTTGGTTTTCATGTACAATCATTTTCTTTAGGTAGATTGCACATGACTAGGGACCTACTTTATAAAAAGTATCAGGTGTTTCTTAGAGTGCCATTTGTAGTTGTGTGCGTTTGCTTGCTTTTCATTTTTGTTTTGGCTTGTGCAGAATTCTTTCCTTCTTTTTCTCATAAACGATATTCTGACTTTCTTTTAGACATAAACCATTTTGACACCTCTAATCCTGTAGATCATCAGTTCCACTTGACCCCACCCACTGTCTCCAAGGGCACCGCACATGACTGAGTAAGTACTTGCCAATTTCAGTAATTCACTCTCCTGCCCAAAGTGACTCACATAGGGCTTGTGAGCCAAGCAAAGCATGAGGGGCAATTATTATCCCACGGTAATTATAATGTAGAATTATATGAACTAGAGCAGTATTTTAAACGATACAGTTTGCAAACTAACCCAGTTGGGAGAAAAATAGGGTCAAGTGAAGAAGACAAAGAATAAAAGACTTACTCCTGGATCCTACTGTATAGAAATTTATCTCCAGTCTTTTCAGCCACATGGGCTCAAAGTTCTTTTTTTTTTTTCTTAAGCTAATTTGTATTTTGTCACTTATAATCAAAAGAGAACTGTCTCATACAGTTGTGCTTTTTAACTATGAAGATAATATTTACTGCTCATTTTTGTAGCTTATTAATAAGGAGATTTAGACAAAAAAAGTGGACTACATAACACAAACACTCCTCACTAATGGAGAAAAAAGAAACAGAAGCACATTCTTTGTGACTATATAAATTTCATTATGTTGCTGTTTAAAGAAGCACGTATTTTATAATATTTAAAAAAGCTTCAAAGACCACTTCTGTATTCCAATCTGTAAAAAATATTTTCATTATGTTTATTATAAAAATATAAATGTTTCCACTACAAATCATTTTACATTAGTAAGAGGCCATCTACATTGTACGATATAAACTAAAGGAGTAATTTGTGAAAACACAAATTTAAAGTAAATACATATTGCCAATCATATCATATTTATACATGGCTTAATTGATACTTAGCACAGCATAAACTGGGCAAGTTACTAGAAATAAATAATAAACGTAAATCAAATTTAAGATACAGAACAGATAATATGGTACATAACATTGTGAAGGGATGTGGTTTCATGTTTATTGAAAGACAACGCAGTTCCTGTACAAAGAGATGGCCATCAACATTCTAGTACCTCTACTCCACAGTTAAGAATCGTACACTGTTATGTTTACATATGTACAGGGTAAAAATTATGTAAAGTAAATTTATAAGAGGTAAGATAGAAAAATCATGGAAAAAACGAAGAGCAATATACCGTGGGTATAACCTCTACTTTCAAATGGAAACCACAGCCAAAATAAGTGAAATAGATTCAACAATTCTCAACTTCTATTAATTCATGAAATGCACAGATTTTGAGGATGCTCAGAATGGTACCTAAGAAAGTAAATTCTAGTATGGGAAAAGATGATATTGAAGCCAGATTTAGGTCTTAATGAATATTCCACGACACAAACAAAACGTTTGATTAAAGAAGAATGTTTTTTAGCTGCTTCTAGCGGGCTTAAGTGAAATTTGTAATTAATTTCATAATCGCATATATCTTTTTAAAAAGTTCATGCTCTTATATCCAATACGGAATCCTAGTAGGGTGATTTGACTATAAGGGATATTGCAGAAATCTAAGAAATAATTTCATATATGAAGGAACACAACCTAAGCCTTATTACACTAAATTTACAACAGATTAGCACTTGTGGATTTTGATCTGTGACTGTAAGCTATATAGTGTTCCATTTTGCATAAGAACATACAGGTTGCAGCTTTGATTTATTCATTCTATTCTTGTGACATATACACTTCTTATTTCTTATTCCCATGACATGAGCATATCAGCATTAGAAAGAATATAGATAGAGCTAAAATGCTGCTTCACAATATATTAGTGGCTAGATCTCCACCAGGTACATCGTTTCAAATATTACCGAGTACACTTATATTTGGCCCGTGTGGAGTAGTAAATCTAAGTTCTTCCAAGGAGAGATCTCTCTCCTGCCGACAGATTTTGAGTCATCTGCTAGATAACCAGCCAGTTTTGAAAATTTTATGCTCAATAAAGGCAAAGGAGTTCAATGCTTCTAAGTTAGACATCAAAATTACAACAGGTGCATATCAGTGGAAGACTTTTAAAGATACTAATACCTGCTATTGATGATCTCCATGTTTAATTAAATTAACTAAACCCCAGTGATGCAGATGAGTAGTTTTGTTTTCATTATTCCCTACAAATAGCTCAACAAGTTTAAGCAAAGATATTAAGTGACATTTCAAAGCCAGTCAGTAAGTGATTTTTTGACTCATGCGTTGGCCTATAGGCTTTGTTGCCAATTAATGCAGCAATCTACATAGGATTCGTATTCTCTCCAGTGTAGCTATTCTCTATGCAGGAGCTCTAGCGTAGCCTGTTTACTAATGGAGGGAGTTGATGGTCTGTCCTCTAAGCACCAGAGCAGGGCAGGTGTGTCATTGAGAATCCATTACATATAAGCCAGTATATCACACTAAATTAGGAGCATACAGTTTGTAATCAATGGAGAGACAACAATGGATAAGATAATTCAAGCTGAGAGATTTGGGTAGTGTATGAAGGGGTTTGGTTTCTTTCATCAATACAGAGATATAGGTACATATGAGTAGATGGTTCAGAAAATCTAGAAAGAAACCCATCATTCCCCATGTCTAGTTTACCATGTTTCCTACTGCTGACAACTTAAGACAACATTTGGCACTTGGCTGTAACAAATCCAAATTAAATCATCAAAGCATAAATAGAAAACAATAAAAACAATTCAAAAGAAAATAAATATGTACTTTTCTTAAAAATTAAGACACATTTTTACATGATAATACTTAAGGAAGCTAACAATTAAAAATATGTAGTACTTAAAACAACTACAAACTTCACTTCTATATGCTCTTAACAGATAAAAGAGAATAATACAGTGAAAAAGGTAGTATATATGGCCAGATAGTTTGAGGTATAAATTCCTCTATTTTGCTTGTTTTTAAAGAAACAAAATACCTGTTACAGATTTCTTCTGTGTATAAAAATATCACAAGTCTTTTCTTTTGTGGCTATTAGTAAACAGAGCCACTGTGTTCATTTTGTTATTACACTTGTTTTGCTTTTATGATAATCAGTTTATGGTCAATGGCTCTATGCTAGTTCTTCATCATTCCACGCTGAAGAATTTTAATTTAACCCACCAACTAATATAAAAAAGCAATTACAAAACAAAGTACACCCCCCCTCCCATCCACTAAATGACAGGGGAAAATAAAGAGTTTTTCGATTCCGTTTTAAGGCATTTGTATTCATATCTGAGTGTCTTATTGGGCTTGGAACAGCATCTCCAGCATTATCATCTGTCTGTAGAACGATGCTACATCTTCCACAGCCACCACTTCCTTCCAGAAATAACACTTTACACTGGAACTGGACCACTTTTTGATTGTGTTTCTAGAGCTTTAATGCTACTGATGATTTTCTTCTGTGGACCAACCACAGTGACACCAACTTTTTTCATATCACTGTAAAAAAAAAAAAAGAAGAACATGTCTGGTGAGAATCCTGGTTTCCTGGATAATATATGAGCAGAGGATTTTTAGTCAGCAAAGCTTGTACAATAATGTAGCTCAGTGCTTTGAACCTAATTTTCTGATTTTTGCATCATCCACGTATTGTATCCTGACCAGTCCACCTATGTTCTTATGGAAGAATGGATGGTGTGGTGGGTTGACTAGTGTCCCTTCAAAATTTCTGTCCATCTGGAACCTTACCATGTGACCTTACTTGGAAATGGGACACTTTGCAGATATAATCAAGACAACGGATCAAGATGAGATCATTCTAGATTACAATGAGCTTTAAATCCAATGAGACTACCTTGGAATTTCACTTAGGGGGAAAAAAAGACCTAGCTAAGCATGTGGAAATGATTAATTAAATAACCTTGATTCAAATAATTTGTCTACATATTCACCTCTTTCAGGTCTTGACTCAAACACACCCCTCTCAGAAGGCCCTCTCTGACCTTCTTATTTAGTATTATAAAACCTCTTGAACCCATATCTGCATTTCCTATTTTCTTTTCTTGTTTTATTTTCTTCCAAAGCATTTATCACCATGCAGCATAATACCTTTCTTTCTGACTTATTTATATTCTCTATCTTGTCCCACAAGTAGGTGAATTCCATATGAACGGGGATTCTTACTCATTTTGTACTCTGCTTATTAACCACACCCTGAACAATGGCTATTAATAGTAGGGGCTCAATATGTACTTAATAAAGAATGAACCAATACTCTAGAATATGTTTATCCAGGGAAGATGACAGAGGAGTAAAGTATCACTTAGCAAGAAGCATTGAGAATGGCATGAAGAAAAAGTATGCGTGCAAATATGTGCACGCACGTGTACACACACACACACACACACACACACACAGAAGGGGCTCCTTTATACTGAAAGGATGAATGAAAAATTGGGAGTTCAATTCTACAAAAATGGACCAATTGATTTCTTAAGAAATGAGTTCCCAAGCAACAAAGGTGTGCAAGCAGACACTAGGTACCATTTTAGAAGCAATTTACATGCTCTTAACACATCTGTTACATAAAATTCACCAAGACTGTGTTGCATTCCTATCACCTTGGCTGGGAATGGAATCCTGGTGGCCTGCTGGTTACCTCCCTGCTGCCATTCAAGGGGCTGGTAAATTCTCAATGTACAACTTGTATCTTGCCTGAGTCCTCTTTGATTTTACTCCAGCAGCCTTACTTCAAGAGGAAGGCTAGTGGGGCGATATGGCTGCTCCTCTGTGTAACTGTGGATAATGAAACTCTCACTTAGAGTAACGTAGGTTATTTACATACATTGATCCCTGCTTCTGAGGTGTATTGTACGAGATTTATCCCCACTTATCCTTTAGAGTCAGAAAACAGGGCAGATATAAATATATGTGTACAAATCAATAGATCCTCACTCTGTTTGGATTTCTTCTCTCATTCTTCTTCTAATTCTATATTATACTTTTTATAACTTACCAGTTTTTTTCTCTGACTTCCTTTTCTTTTCCTTAAAAAAAACTTAGAAACACAAAATGATAATCATGGAAAGCAAGAAAACAATGTTTCCAGTGAGAGAGTAAAACATGCTATGATGTCTGGTCTGGACCTTTTTTTATAGAACTGAAACACCCATACCCCAGTAAGCTAGAAAAAATAAGATGAAGAGTGTTCAGGGGCGCCTGGGTGGCGCAGTCGGTTAAGCGTCTGACTTCAGCCAGGTCACGATCTCGCGGTCCGGGAGTTCGAGCCCCGCGTCAGGCTCTGGGCTGATGGCTCCGAGCCTGGAGCCTGTTTCCGATTCTGTGTCTCCCTCTCTCTCTGCCCCTCCCCTGTTCATGCTCTGTCTCTCTCTGTCCCAAAAATAAATAAAAACGTTGAAAAAAAAATTAAAAAAAAAAAAAAGAGGGTTCACAGATTGCTTTGGGACAGCTCTGAAGGGCCAGCCCAGCTCTGGGACTCTTGTTCCCATAAAAAGGGCCAAGTTTTCTCCTATAGCTCAATGCCCCCCTCATCACTTTTTAAAATACATATATATCCCAAATGCACTCCTCAAGAAATCTTGTGCATAAAACGGTTTCAGATTCTGTGCCTGAAACCGACATAAGTAAACAGATACATAATTTTGTATATATTCATTGCAAAGGATTACATTAGAAAAGATAAAGTACAGGTGCCTGAGTGGCTCAGTCCATTAAGTGTCCAGCTCTTGATTTTGGCTCAGGTCATAATCTCATGGTTCGTGAGTTTGAGCCCCATGTCGGGTTCTGTGCTGACAGTGCAGAGCATGCTTGGGATGCTCTCTCTCTGCCCCTCCCTGCCCCCAGGCATACTCTCTCACTCTTTCTCAAAAAAAAAAAAAAAAAAAAAAAAGATAATTATCTCTTTAGGTTATGCCTTAGCTGGGGTTTTATGTCCCCTCCATCCTCTCTACCCCTTCCAAAATGTCTTCTACCCAGCACCCTGCCATGTCCAAAATAGTTGTAAACATCCAGCTGCTGTAATCTAAATAACATTCCATGTGCTTATCTCATTTTGACTATCCTATTCAGAAGAGCAATGGAAAAGTTCAAGTCTAAAGAGCAGCTCAAGATTGAGAACAGAAGTTAATAAGCGATCTGGCACTTCAAAGGCAAAGGCTAGGTGATGGCACTGTGAAAATGGCATCCAAGGGTGCAGGGTAATGGCATGTAGCAATTAATCTGCCTAATATTCATTCTCCACACTCAATTCTCTCTGTTTCTACAGTCCCTCTTGCCCTCTTTCATTCCCTTTTCACATTAACCTTCCTAAATCCAACTTAGGCTATGAAATAGTATGTTTTTAAAAAATGTGATTTGTACTGAACAAAACAGCACATTTTCTGGATTTCACTTGAAAATTAGATGACTTGATTAGTAAATGAAGTCCCTACACTAACTGAAATAGATAATTATTTATTTGGATATGAAACTTTATTGACTTTTGTCCTATGAGTTGAGAGTCTGGATAGAAGAACAAAAAGTGAAAATCTTTTTTTAGGCATTTTGTCTTATTTCAGGAGAGCCTCTAGAGTTGTTTGGGCAAGAGAATAATTTCTGAATTGAGTCTGGATGGCACACACACACTTCCTTCTTGAAAGGAAGAAAATTTAAACAAAAAAGCCCAAGGCTACAAAAGGTAGGATGAATTATTGAGTTAGATATTTTACAGCATTTCAGTAAGAATGTTGCCTCATTAGATTTCCCCAAATTGTGTATTATATATACATTATATATGTATTATATATACATTATATATGTATATATGTTTATATATTATATATACATTATATATTATATATACATATATAGTGTATTATATATACATTATATATGTATTATATATACATATATATGTGTATTATATATACATTATATATGTGTGTATATATATATATATATATATATATATATGTTAATTTTATGTTGTCCCTGAACTGAGGATAAAGGACAGGAGAAAGAACATTGTGGGGACTGAAATACAGAGAGATGTGAAACCGTCTGGCTCAGTGTGAAGGACACACCTAAAAGAGTCGAGTCTCCCAGGAAAAGTCAGCTTTCAACTTCAATGTACGTTCATGGGTTGTTGAAATAATAATAATAATACTAACAATAATAAACAAGTGAAAATATTCTCACTGACCAAAAAGAGCTTACCATCCAACAATGCAGTGTTGAGACAAACACATTCTTAAGTCAGAAGTGTAACAAATGCTCCCACTTCATAGTCTTAAGCAAATAGCCTTCTTACCACATTCACAGCTTATGACATCTGACTATATTTAAACTGTGAGCTAGCAGTTGATCATATTGACAACGTTCTGCTAATCCACTTCTGTAGAGGTTTCATTATCTAGAAGCTCTGGGTGTTGATGTTTGATGGAGAATAAACATTTGTGGACCTTTGCCTTTGAAAACCTGGCAGTGGTCCAAAATGGTCAACTTTGTGTTTGTTCTTTGTTAGGCTTCTGTGCTCTAAAGCAGGTGTCTTGTACAGTGTAACCTGAATTGTTTATATTATTAAAATTAGAATTTATAAAAATATTGAAAGACATGAATATATCCTGGGACTGTGTCTGATCAAAATAACTACCACAGAACCTCAAAGAGTATTGCTGATCGGGTCCGAAGTCCATTCAATAAACATTACATTCCACTTCATACAGAAGTACCAACACATGTCAGGTACACAAGAGTGACTTTATTTTCCAGGAACAAATTCTCTTCTTGATAGTAACGTACCCTTCCTAAAAGTACTTTTGTGAACTTTTGGGTTTCTGATTGGGATGCTATGTCATAAATGCTAAGCTTTACCTATTTGTTAGGCACTTGTATCTCTATTAATTATACTGCATGCTCCTTTTTTTTAAATTTTTTTTTAACGTTTATTTATTTTTGAGACAGGCAGAGACAGAGCATGAACGGGGGAGGGTCAGAGAGAGGGAGACAAAGAATCTGAAACAGGCTCCAGGCTCTGAGCTGTCAGCACAGAGCCCGACACGGGGCTCGAACTCACGGACCGTGAGATCATGACCTGAGCCAAAGTCGGCCGCTTAACCGACTGAGCCACCCAGGCGCCCCTGCCTGCTCCTTTTTGACATCTAATCTGTTGCTCTCCACAGTGACTTTGTTTAGATGACTGACAGGATGACAATGAAAGTCTTTAAATATTCAACATCTAAATATTAAAATATTGGATGGAGAGGATAAGACTTAAAGAAACTTGAGGGCACTACAGAGTTTATTTAATGTAACAAAGATTAAGGTAGGAGACTCTGACACAAAGATGGGCCTGGTCTCCAAACAGACCCTGCACACTACACAATTATGGATAATTAAAAAAAAAAAATTAACGTTTATTCATTTTTTGATAGAGCATGAGTGGTGGAGGGGCAGAGAGAGAGGGAGACACAGAATCTGAAGCAGGCTCCAGGCTCTGAACTGACAGCACAGAGCCCGACGCGGGGCTCGAACCCACAGACCGTGAGATCATGACCTGAGCTGAAGTCAGACGCTTAACTGACTGAGCCACCCAGGCGCCCCCAATTATGGATAATTTTAATGTATATGCCTGACACGAAACCTCTTTCTTTGGAACAGTCCTCTATCTTATCCTCAGAAACGGGTCCCTAGAGCTAAGTTCATGTTACCTTGTCCCGGGTCTTTTGATCATGGCACATGGCATATGATTTTTGAAGAGCCAATCTACAAGCAAGCGGGACTAGCTCACCAGAATTTCTCGCCTGAGGACTGAGTCAAAAGACAGTTGGACCTTGGTCAGTTGAGGGACACACCAAGATTGTATGACCTAGGTCTGAGAAAACCATGTCTAGCCATGTGCGTAGACATGCAAAACAAAAAAAAAGTCACTGGGCATAAAAAAGAAAAGTATGATGCGGTTACATTAGGAAGTATATTAAATCGGCTCTCATTCACAGAGAGATGGAGAATATGGCTTCTCGTTCTTCATTTTCCAGTTCCCAATTACTATACCCTGTGAATGGGGACTAATTTCATTGATTATTCACTGGATTCACCTGATTCTTTATAAACCTCCTTTATCCTTACGGCCATGTGTTCATATCAAAGGATTCCTATTAGCAAAAATCCCTGTCTAGGAAATACAGCACATTATACTTGGTTATTTTTGACATTTACACACAAAACCATAAATTAACACTCATTAATGCATGCTAATTATGCATATCCTGTGTTTCCAAACTTCCTATAAGCCTTTTAAGGAAAATAATAACATTATGTCTTAAACTTATTTATAACTTCATTTTCTAGCATGATATCCTTCACAGGGTAGACAATAATAGATAATGATATACAATTATTTAGTAGATGTGAAAACTACCTTTAGATTGTAGTGTGTTTTCCTGTATACCAGCTTATCCACTTAGTTCCTAATTTTCCATTTCCATAGAGGTCAAGCTTTGTTATCAATAATAGAAAATCACAAATGCAGGAATGCAGTTAACCATAATGCTATGTTTACTTATGTCCTAAATTAGGAACTTGGGTCATTGGGCTGGGAGTAGGGAACAGGTATATATCTGTTGGTCTATCTGAAGGAGGTCATAGTTCAATGGAAATACCTATTGTGGGGAGCTACGGTGAGGAAGGAAGACACATCAAGATACATAATTCTAGAAGCTGGCATTGACAAAGAGATCCGGAACCTAGCTCAGTGGTTATAGAAGACAGTAAGAACCTCACAGTTTCAGCTAATATTTATAATTCATTAGTCCGAAACATGTATGTCCACTAGAAAGTTCAGAATCATTTGGTCTTAAAAACTTTCTCTTACTCTGTGGAAATCTTGGCTATGGTGTCACAAGAACTGTACTCCACGCCTGTGAAGATTTCCTTGCACTGTGCTGTCCGGACACCATTAAGCCAGTCACCTGTTGTGCGGAAGGTAGTGATGTCGACATTGCTTTGGTCCAGAAGAAGGTTTGATGGCCTGCAAGAAAAGAAAACACCAAAGGAAGAGAGATCAGGAATCAGCAGAGTTGCTGCGTGTCAAAATTTGACACCAACATCAGCAGGAACTTCCAGACTTCATGTGGTGTTCCTGTTTATTTGTGGAATTTATCTGCCATGAAGGCTTCATCTGTTCAAGCTGGCAGCTTGCAAGAATACTGTGTAATCATCTTGTCTCAGTGCTTCCCTTTTCCACTCATGCCTGCTTTGTAAATCATTGAAACTATGCCAGTGGAATGCATAAATATATCCATACATACTTGGATAATTTATTTTCTTTAGCTATTAGCAAAGATGGTGGTAATTCAGGATACAGTTATAGGAGACCTGACACACTGAATACTTTGCTTTATAGATGTTCATGTGTAGACATTGTATTGGTTGCTTTCTAAAGGACAGTTGAGCAACCTAGATTATACTTACAGCAGGACATGAAGTCAGCACAGATGAAAATAATGTCATACATGTCATTAACAATTAAAATCACAAAAAGAATAGAAAAAATAGCTGAGTAACAATAAATGAAATTCTCACATCTATTGACAATATTAAATGGACTTCATGACATATAGAGAAAGATGAAAGAGAGAAAAATATCGGTACTGGTACTGTGACTGTGATTTATACTGCACAATACAATCATCATTAAGGGAAAACGTTTAGAATTGTTTTATATAATGACAGGTCTGACCATACATCTGTGACCAACTGCAAGATCTGGTGAATCTAAGGAACAGCAGGGACATAAAAGAAACAGAGGAGACATATTTTCATTCTGGGAGAGCCAAAAGCAGCAGCCTATTGGTAAAATGCCCTTTGGGTGTTTTTTTCAGATCGCAATGACCTGTTAATTGTCCTTTGACTCATAAGACCGGGACCAGATAGACAATTGACTTTCTTTATTTTCTTCTCTTAAGGGAAGGAGCTTGAGCAAAAAGCACTAATGAAGGCCTTTGTTTTGAGATGAATAATAACAACAATAGCAACAATGATTACATTGAACATTTATGAACACTTCTAATGTACTGGGGTCTATACTCCGCATAGTACACAGATAGGAAGGACTGTGATTCTTACAACAGGTACCAATGCTATGTCCCTATAATAGAAGTGGAAACTGAAACCGAAAGAGATTAATTCACACATCTGAGTTTCCTCAGGCAGAAGAGCCAGAGCTGGGATTTAGACACCAATTATTTTATTCCAAAGCCCACACTCTTGGCCACTATGCTATACCATTTAGGTGGAACTTAGTTCATATTGTTTTCTTTTAAGTTATTTATTTAAATTTACATTTATTTATTTAAATTTATGTGTATCTGAATTTATTTAAGTTCCATGATGTGGGCTCTTTAACTTTTATATTCCATAAAGTGTAGTGGTCCAGTGCACAGACACTGGAACCATAAGGCTTGGGTTGAATCCTGGTTATAGCACATACTATCTGTGTGATCTTCAGTGATTTCTTATCTTGTCTGCTTTCTCACCTGTAAAATGGGAATGATGATCACAAGAGATTTCACACAACTGAAGACTAATGAATTTTAAAAAAGATTGCTTATGCAAGGAATACTCAGAGATGTGGACATATAATATGCTATCGGTTAGCTATTTGTTACTCTGACATAAGGTAACACATCTTGTCAAATGGTTGAAGGTTTTAAAACTTCAAAAAGAAAATAACACAATAAGTCCCAGTTTATAAAAGCTGCTGGAAGTGTGGTGATCTTGTTAATGATCTTTCTGAGCAATTAAAAGTTTAGTCATGTATAATCTTATGAGCATAATAGGGCAACAACCTTATAAAGCAGGTATAATTGGGGGCCTTATTTGAATAGCCAATAACTTTTACAACCTCACAATCATTCTATAACCAATGCTTGCAAATGGATATGCTATTCTGATTTCTGTAGTTTCTGTTTTCATTACTGCAGTAAAATATATTATTAACATTGAAACTGTGTGTCGTAACCTAATCTTTAACTTATAATTGAGAAGGTGCATTTAGATTTGTACTTTTTTAGAGTTACCATGCAGAATCTTTCATGTTTTATGATACTGCAGTTGAATTTGATCAGCATTGAGCTCCTAAAACTTTTAAAAATTATTATTTTAAAAATCTCCAATATTAGGATTTGTTAACTAAACTTTGCATTTTCTTAAATGTTAAAAATTAATGCTTTGCCTGAATGAAATCTGTTTTTTGAAGTTCTTAAATTCAATATTTAGAATTATCAGAGGACATCAAAACAAATGAAAACTATACTACCATGGATTTGTCCTTGTTTTAGAAACAAATTCAGCTCTCTAAAGTACCAATTCAATAATATTGTTAGAATTAGCATGAAATAACAAAGTGAACCATCTTGATGAAATTAAACTGCATAGTGTTTTATCAATGAATACTAACCATTGATTATCATCTAGGAAATGTGGTAAAGCTCATATTCTCCTGAGAAAATCTTTCTGTAGAGCAAATCTACAATATGCTAACTCTACCCACATTTAAAAGCAATTTTTAATTAGGAGATTTCTATTACTATTGATAATATTTCTCCAACTCACTCCCTGATACATAGGAAACAAGTTAACATTCTCAAATCTGAACAAATTTGTACCATGTCCTAACCCTGCATGCTGTTGGTGGAGACACATGAAAAAATGTAAATGGACTATCCATCTGGATTTTGATGGGGATATATGGAATGTGTTTGATAAAAATAAGTTTTTAACTAATTTTTTTATTTGATAAAAGTGAAATATTAAGGAAATTTTAATACTGAGTTGAAGAAAAAGTTGGCAACATGACAGTTTCGTTCTGTCTATATTTTCATCTTGTGTGGAAAATATAGATCGATAGCTACTTTCCTTTTTCTCATGATCATTTTTAGAGAGGGAGATAGCTGAAAATGGAGGACTTTTGCGACCTTCTTTCCATGAGACTAAACTCAACTATTTCAATCTTCTTTACCTCAAGTATTTAATTTATAAATTAAAAATTAAACTTAAAGAGAATGTAACATATTTATATATTACGGTTTAATTTTAACTAATAATCAGAGGTTATCTTAAAAAAAGGAAAAAAAGATGGGGCGCCTGGGTGGCTCAGTCAGTTAAGCGGCTGACTTCAGCTCAGGTCATGATCTCATGGTCCGTGAGTTCGAGCCCCGCGTCGGGCTCTGTGCTGACAGCTCAGAGCCTGGAGCCTGCTTCTGTTTCTGTATCTCCCTCTCTCTCTGCCCCTCCCCCATCTGTGCTCTGTCTCTCTCTGCCTTTCAAAAATGAATAAATGTTAAAAAAAAAAAATTAAAAAAATAAAAAAAGGAAAAAAAGAAACAAAAATTAGAAATGATTTTTAAAAATCATTGATTTCTTCAAGGAATACCTAGAAAACTACAAAATGTAACATTTTATAAATTATTCTCTCCTGAGGCATATGTATAAATAGTTCTCTATGATTCTTTAAATTATTCAACAGAAAAAAAAGGTTATTTTAATAATTATAAATTTCTTGCCTTTGTTTTTTTTTTTTCCCTAGGATTTTGAGGAATCACAGATACATATATACAGGTTAGATTCCAAAATTTACACGATATTCTTGGGTTGTTTTAGCATGACGCTCATGGGTAAAATAGCCTTTGTCACTAGCCAGCATTAGATGTAACATTGGACCCTGTGGGTAAGCCACTGAATTAGTACACAAAATTAATAGGAATAACATTAAATCAGGTGTAAGAAATTTTGATAAGAAAAATGAAGTCATACGTAGAAGACAATGATATATTAAACCATCTATAGGCATATGTGCACATGCACACAGGCACACACCACAGCTTGGATTTCTACAGTAGCTGTAGCATAGACTCTAATGTCGACTCTTGTCGACTGTTGGTCCCATGAACAGCAATACTCCTTTATTTATGGGTTTGTGGGTATGAAGAATCAAACCCCAGGACATTTATTCAGAATATTTATGAACTGTGCCTAATAGCAAAATGCAGAGTTTTTTTCTTCTTAGTTCAAAATGGTTTGTATTTTTAAACTCAACACTATAGCCAGACTCAACAAGAGTTTAGAGAAAATTAGTATAAACAAATTGAAATAGAACAGGACGTGCAGATTAGGGATTAGAGTGACCCCAACTGAGTTTTTCTGTTTATTACTTGGATCAAAGTACAATGAAGACAAAGAATGGCCTAATTTTAATGCCAGTGACCTCAGAATAACCAGCCCTGCAAAGTATCATTTTTCCACTTCCAGGATTTCTCTTGGGAATTCAAATAAAAATTGGTTCCTTTCCTCCTCTGAGAGGACATCTGGAGAGTTTATCAATGGATAGGAATTTGTCTCTCACTGTGAAGAGCCTGTGATGTCTCTTCATGCGCACCAAGGGAATGTGGGCTTTTTGAGCAGCTGCAGGCATTGGGTTTTTTTTTTTTTTTTTTTAGACCCAGCCCCAGACTTGGGTCTGAAGGGGAAATTTATAGGCTGGGTGATGTGCACCGTGAGCTCACACTTTTACTAGACAAATTAGATAGGTTTCAATCCATGCAGCTGTAAACGATGTCCTGCAGAGTTCCACCTGATCTTTTACAGCTTTTCATAAATCAGTACCTACTGGCCGCAGACCGCAGTCATTAAAAAGAAATCATGGAAATTACATGTTTGCTCAGGGGAAGCAAAAAATAACTTTCCTCCCCTTCTCTCTCCCTCCTTGTATTTAGGTTTGTGAATTATTCTTTTATGGGTTTTCATACTGTTGCATTAAAGACGTATACATATATTTTCTTCTGATTAAATCCTATTTTACCTGCAAAAGGTTTCATACCAATTAGCACTTGATATTGGGTACCCAATGTCAATAAACAACTGTCACTCCCAAGAATATATTCTCATAATGATGTTACTTCAATATTGTTTTAGAATTCCAAACCACTAGGATGGAATGTTATCTTTTTATAACATGAAAAGACTCCTTTTGGTATACAAAGGGCTTTATCTTTCATGAATAAAAACAGTAATGAATACACATTCCCTGAATAAGTAAGTGGATGCCAACTGAGTTTAGAAGTAAATATCAATGATACTGGAGATGTATGTTATTCCACTGTAATTATCTATTTATTGTCTGTTGTTCTGAACAGTTTCAGGAAATATATTTACTCAAGAATAGTTTCTTAAAGGCAGAATATTAATTATATCTATCTTTATTATTGTCTGAAATTAGTAATCTAATTTTCCAATATCTTTTATAATTTATTGTTAATTTTTTTAATTTGAAATGGTGCCTTCTCATCATATTTCAGGGGGAAAATATTTTATTTACCAATTTTTTTAAATGTGGATTTATTACAATCTTGATCTTTTTATATCTAACATTAAAAATTCCAGATAAAGTTTAAGCAAATTTAATTTGTCATCAGTAACTAAGAATCCTTTTTGAGTATATAGAGTTCCCAACAGGGGAGTAGGATATACATGACACATTAAGGTGAAGTACAGTTGCTGTGTTTATTTTAATTATCTTTAGGCCTTAAGGATAAGAATCTTAGCAGTTATAGCTATTACAGCTGGTTTAATTCCTCCCAGTGGCAAAATTACCTACTTTGATTTTTAAGATTAAAAAAAAAATCACCTGGGTATTTGGCATATTTGCTTCCCTCTAAAAAGTTCTGTATAATATTTGATTAGTGAGGAAAGTCACCCTGTCAGTTTCAGAATTGGAGGTCAAAGTCACATTGAGAAATAGACTGTTTTTTTGGTTGTTAGACTTCTTTTAAAGGATGCAGTAGTTGTCAAAATACTTACTCTCAAAAAGAATTATATTTTGTTCTCTTAGCGATCAGAAGCTTTGATTCATACTAATTTAGTGCCATTAACAGGGGAAAATTACTAGTATTGCTCCATTTATCTTGCAAGTTAATAAATATGAGTCCCTTTAAAGATAGTGATCGATGCAATGGAACAATATAGTTAAATCATTTCAGTAAGTTAACTAAGTACAACTGGATCTCCAGAACTTCATTGTGCTATCTGAAGAGAAACCAGAGTATCCAGAACTTCATTGTAAATTACTATTAAATATATTGTTTAAGATCTTATGCCATGAGGGGTGCCTGGGTGGCTCAGTCGGTTAAGCCTCCGACTTAGGCTCGGGTCATGGTCTCACAGTTTGTGAGTTCGAGCCCCGCACTGGGCTCTGTGCGGACAGCTCAGAGCCTGGAGCCTGCTTCAGATTCTGTGTCTCATTCTCTCTCTGCCCCTCCCCCACGTGTGCTCTATCTCTGTCTCTCAAAAATAAATAAAAATGTAAACAAACAAACAAAAAGATCTTATGCCATGAATTTGGTTACCTTCACTTTAGACCTCCATTCTAAATATATGGAATGTATTTAATTCTTTATAACAAAAATGTGTTTTCCATAAATTTATAATACTATTAAATAATATAACTGCCTGGAGTATGAAAATTCTGTGAATTTAAAAATAATTGATCTATTTCATTTTATATACAAAAATATCCAAAAATTAAAGAGGCCATCTTATTGCCTGAATGGAAGTGAATTAATTCATCTCTCATATTTCTCTATTGTTAATCTTCTTTATTTTTAATTTAGCTATATTCATGGAAATAATTGATTTAAATTCAGGAGCTATATCTTATATACAATGTAAAGGCAATTGAATATTTATATAATATAAAAATGTATATCATTAAATTAATTTAAATAGTATAAAACTAATCCTTCAAAATAGTCTCTTTTAAAAAATGAATTTTGTGGGGCGCCTGGGTGGCGCAGTTGGTTAAGCGTCCGACTTCAGCCAGGTCACGATCTCGCGGTCCGGGAGTTCGAGCCCCGCGTCAGGCTCTGGGCTGATGGCTCCGAGCCTGGAGCCTGTTTGGGATTCTGTGTCTCCCTCTCTCTCTGCCCCTCCCCCGTTCATGCTCTGTCTCTCTCTGTCCCAAAAATAAATAAACGTTGAAAAAAAATAAAAAAAAATGAATTTTGTATATTTCTCCTATCTGTATAACTAAATTACATGTTAGGAAGTAAGAGAAAATTTATCACTGTAAGACCATTTTCAATTTATTTTTTTAGAACTGTTTTCTATCAAGAACTTTTAAAAAAATTATTTAAATCCCAGTTAGTTAACATATAGTATAATAATGGTTTCAGGAGTAGAATTTAGCGATTTATCACTTACATGTAACACCTAGATCTTATCCCAACAAGTATCCTTCTTAATGCCCATCACCCATTTAGCCTGTTCCCCCACCCAACACCCTTTCAGCAACCCTTGGTTTGTTCTCTGTATTTAAGATTCTCTTATAGTTCGCATCCCTCTTTGTTTTTATCTTATTTTTCCTTCCATTCCCCTATGTTCATCTGTTTTGTTTCTTAAATTCCACATGTGAGTGAAATCATATGATATTTTTCTGACTTATTTTGCTTAGCATTATACATCCTAGTTCCATCCACATTGTTGCAAATGGGAAGATTTCATTCTTTTTTATTGCTGAGTAATATTCCATTGTATATATATACCACATCTCCTTTATCTATTTGTCACTCAGTGGACATTTGGGCTCTTTCCATAATTTGGCTATTGTTGATAGCACTGCTATAAACATTGGGGTGCATGTGCCACTTCAAATCAGGATTTTTGTATCCTTTGGATAAATACCTAGTAGCACAATTGCTGGATCATAGGGTATCTCCATTTTAAACTTTTTGAGGAACCTCCATACTGTTTTCCAGAGTGGCTGCACCAGTTTTCATTCCCACCAGCAGTGCAAAAGGGTTCCTCTTGTTCTGCATCCTCGCCCACATCTGTCGTTGCCTAAGTTGTTGATTTTAGCCATTCTGACAGGTGTGAGGTGGTATCTCATTGTGGTTTTGATTTGTATTTCTCTGATGATGAGTCATGGTGAGCACCTTTTTATCTGTCTGTTAGCCATCTGGATGTCTTCTTTAGAAAAGTGTCTGTTCATGTCTTCTGCCCATTTCTTCACTGGATTATTTGTTTTTGGGTGTTGAGTTTGATGAGTTCTTTATAGATTTTGAATAGTAACCCCTTATTTAATATGCCATTTGCAAATATCTTCTTTCATTCCATCTGTTGTATTTTGGTTTTGTTGATTGTTTCCTTTGGTGTACAGAAGCTTTTTATCTTGATGAAGTCCCAATAGTTCATTTTTGCTGTTGTTTTCCTTGCCTCCATAGACATGTCTAGTAAGAAGTTGCTGTGGGTCAGGTCAAAGAGATTGTTGCCTGTTTTCTCCTCTAGGCTTTTGATGGTTTTCTATCTTACATTTAGGTTTTTCATTCATTTTGAGTGCATTTTTGTGGATGGTTGTAAGAAAGTGGTCCATGTTCATTCTTCTGCATGTCGCTGTCCAGTTTTCCCAACACCATTTGCTGCCTTTATTCCATTGGATATTCTTTCCTGCTTTGTCGAAGATGAGTTGGCCATATGTTTAAGGGCCCATTTCTGGGTTCTCTATTCTGTTCCATTGATCTGAGTGTCTTTTTTGTGCCAGTACCATACTGTCTTGATGATTACAGCTTTCTAATACAGCTTGTCAAAAACTTCTTTAAGAAAGATTTCTTGGGGCGCCTGGGTGGCGCAGTCGGTTAAGCATCCGACTTCAGCCAGGTCACGATCTCGCGGTCCGTGAGTTCGAGCCCCGCGTCGGGCTCTGGGCTGATGATGGCTCAGAGCCTGGAGCCTGTTTCCAATTCTGTGTCTCCCTCTCTCTCTGCCCCTCCCCCGTTCATGCTCTGTCTCTCTCTGTCCCAAAAATAAATAAACGTTGAAAAAAAAAAATTAAAAAAAAAAAAAAAAAAGAAAGATTTCTTCAGTTCTTAAAATGGGAGGGAGTTTTATTTTTACTATTTTCTACATGTGCATTACATTTATATTTTTTCTAAATTTCTCAAAAACACTGTCTTCACCCTGCTTATTCATTATTTAATTATAACTAAACCTCTTAAAATTTTGTATCTCATTTGTCACTCTAAAATAATCAAAATATTTCTCTAAAAAGAAACCAATGTTATGCTCACTGCTTAACTGAATGGCTTTTTTTCTTCAGTTGTATTTTTGTTTGCTCACTCTTCAGCAGCTCTTGATAACACACTTCATTTTATCCACTTTTGGAAAATTCCTTGAGCTGTGGATTCCGTAATGGTCTAAGTCACATTTGTAATTCTATTCCTTGTTTCTACTAACCATTTCATATTCTTCTGCTCTGTGATTGGTACTGTTCCCCACAGCGTAAAGAGACCATTTTCTTTCTCTCTGGGTAGAAGTTTATGCAGTGACTTACTGTTTTGAGATAGTTTTGAATGTTTCATACTGTTTTTCTTTTAGGATTTCCATCCAATGGCATTATTTGGCTCCACAATCCCCTCATAAGGTGCCTGAAATCCCCATGAGCTACCATCGCATCCTATTACATAGGATGGAAGCATATACCCATTTCAATTATCTTCTTGGTTCTTGCACACATTTTAGTTAGTGACTTCTGGACTACATGACTGAGGCATTTTAGAAGTTTCAGAAAGATTCCTAGATAATAGGGCACCCCAGAGGCAGCAAGGAGAAGCTCAAAAGTTCAATCTGGAAGATTGGGAGGAGGGATGACTCATTGGCGACCTGTATGAACCAACACTCTTGGAGTGTTCAGAGATTAAAATCTCTATTTGGAGGTTAAAATCTCTTGATAATCCAAGGGCACCTGGGTGGCTCAGTTGGTTAAGTGTCTGGCTCTTGATTTTGGCTCAGGTCCTGATCTCACGGTGTGTCAGTTCGAGTCCTGCAACCGGCTCTGTATTGATGGTGCAGAGACTGCTTGGGGTTCTTTCTCTCCACCCCTCCTCTCCTCCTTGCATTCTCTTTCTCTCTCTCTTAAAATAAATAAACTTAAAAAAATATAAAAAAATCTCTTCAAAACCCATGAGATATGAGAACTTTAACTAGAAATTAAAATTTTAGGAAAAAATAGGTGTATTTATGGTAAAACCCAGCATTCCTAGATTGAGATTTGTACTATTAAGCAAGTTTCTATGAGTTTTTTTTTTCTTTATAGAGAGAAGGTTCTAAATTGATTATCCAGTTTTAATGGCTCCCCAGTTAGAGATGTAAACTTCTAGTTTCTTGTAGGACTTGGTCTCATTGTTCCAAAATGCTCATCTGCCTTGCAGACCTGTTCTTCCCAATGCCCTTCCTACGCTGTCAGCGAAAGCACTGTTCTTATCGTCCTCCATGTTCAAAACCTGGAAGTACTCTCCGATACTTTCCCTGTCACTCTGCACATCTCATTGGCCACCATGTCCTATAATACTTCAGGAAATTTTTTTGAATTCACATCTTTTCTTTTTATTTCCTCTGCTCTACTCTAGAGGAAGTCCTTTCTTAGACTACTGAAATCAATCACGTTCAAAATCCTTATTACGAACCTCTTCACCTCCAGTTCTTAGGTATAGCTGCCAGAGAATTATTCCATAGGCACAGAACTACATATCCTTTAAGTATCTTCAATGGCTCCTCTTTTCCTCAAAGACAAAAGTCCAGATTTTTTTTTTTTTTTTTTTTTTTTAGAGACAGACATACAGACAGACAATTTCAAGCGGGCTCCACGCTCAGTGTGGAGCCTGATTAGAGTTTGATCTCACGGACCATGAGATCATGACCTGAGCTGAAATCAAGTCACCCGACTGAGCCACTGAGGCGCCCCCAAAGCCCAGATTTCTAATGACATTAAATCTTCCATTATATGATGAAATAATCGATCAGGCTCTTTCTTCATACTATATTCCAGCAGAATTGTATTACGCAATAAAATTTGGAAGGATCCTAAGTTTTTGTGTGTCTTTCTTTTTTGCACAGTGTTCCCCTAGTATTAACACTGTTATGTGCTCACAGAAATTTCATCCACCATTCAGAAGGTACTTCTTCTCTGCAACTGATCACCACAGGGCATAGTACAATGCTTTGCACAAAGTAACTGCTAAATAAACATCTGTGGTTTCATAGTAATGTACTGTCTAAACTTCAAATTCATGTATGTCTCCTCCAATTATACTACTTTTAGGAGAAGAAATCAATTACTAGAAGACAAACATGGCATAAAATTTAATATAACTTCCCTTCTCTCCTTACCACCGTTTCCAACATCCAAGTAAGTTTTTAGTAGGCACGCCTTGTCCATGGGCTCATATACCTTTCCACTTCCAGCAGTGATAGTCACCAAGAAACTCTTAGACTCTCTGAGAATGATTCTGTTATGAATCATCAACTCTACTGAAGGCTCAGAAGTGAAATGATGCATTATAGAAGGATTTCTGTAATAATATATGAAATAAAGTTTGCCACAAAACTAACTCGACTCAGGATGACTCTGGAAAACATCATGTCTATAGGAATGATAGAATAATGTTATTTTTCCATAGGACTTTCTAGGCATAACTCTGTACATTGATCTAGAGAAGTCATTCAGAAACCTGAAGTCTTGGTGTCATTCACAAACTCAGATTGTGATGGGCTCCTAGTGTGTTTGGAGGAGGATGTTTTTGAAGTTGAGGTGGCAGAAAGACATGAAATTTTGCTGAGAAGAAAATTTTAAGCTTTTAGTATTATGACTAACATCTGCAGAAACCTACACAATGAATAGAAAAAAAAAAACCCTAGAATATTCCCTAAAAATCGTGTATCTATTGAAATGGACATTTATTATTTTAGAAAATGTATACTCATGTACTTAATAGATATTATTGAATTCCCAGTACCAACCCGCTACTGGTAATACAAGAGAAGCATGGCATTGAATCTCACAGGGCTTAGGATTATCGGAGAAATAGAGACTTAAAAAGAGAAAACACACAACTGAGTTAAAACTGTGATGGCACTCTGTATAAAAAATAATGGTGTGGGCCTTTACAGGATGTTGCCAGAGAATGCCTCAATCAATACAAGTTACAGAAGAGGGAGGAAGGGACGAAACTGAGAATCTAACATAAGGAGAACAGCATGTGCTACTGTCTTCATACCTGAAATGCCTTGGCCTTTTGAAGGAACTTGACGCTGGCCACTGAGGCTAGAGTGTTGTTTAAGTGGAAGTGGCACAGAGATTGGAAGCTTGCAATGCCCCTCTCTTCACACTTTTCGCCCTCCCTCCACAAAGCAGCCATGTAAATCAAATCACGCTGCTTCTCTGCTTTAAATGCCTTAATGGATTCCTCATGTTTTTCAAAAAAATTCCAAAGTCCTCACATGGCCTGGGTAGCCTCAAGTGCTCTGGCTTCTGTTTGCTTTCTCAGACTCATGACAGACTCTTCCTTCCCCTACTGCTCTTCAGTTATGTTGTCCTTCTGCCACTTTCTAGAACCCTCCAAACTCATTTGCAGTTGCTTTTTCCTATGCCAAGAATACTTTTTTTTAGGAGTGTGTGTGTGTGTGTGTGCGTGTGTGTGTGTGTGCGCGCGCGCGCGCGGAGGGGGCTAGGGCTCTTTAGACAGCCGGCTCTTTTTCTTTCTTTAGGTCTTAGCTCAAATGTCTCTCCACAGAGGGTTCTTGCCCAATCACCCTTTTACTATCTATCACAACTATCTATTTATTTCCTTCCTATAATCTGTGCTTGTCTGTTGTCTATTGTACATCCTCTGTAATTTAAGCTCTGGCAAGGTAGGGACCATTTTTGCCTTCTCCACCATTCTCCAGAGTCTACACATGTCTAGCACATAGTATACTAGCATACAATAAACAGTTGTTGAAATATGAAGAAAGTAACCTTTGAATAAAAGAAATGACATCGGAAAAGCAGGGCTATTTAAGTTGTCAACAAGAGTCTAGATTTTTTTCCAGTTCAAAATTGGTTATAAAAAGGTGACTAAAATTAAATCACATATTTTTGTAAGTTTATTGATTAATTTTGAGAGAGAGAGAGAGAGAGACAGCACGAGCAGGAGAGAGATAGAGACAGGAGACACAGAATTCCAAGCAGACTCTGCAGTGTCAGTGCAGAGCCCAATGCGGGGCTCGAACTCACAAACCATGAGATCATGACCTGAGCCAAAAGCAAGAGTCACTTACTGAGCCACGTAGGCACCCCAAATTCCATGTATTTTGATAAGAAAATTCAGAAGGCTATGTGCAAAGATGAATGAAAGATGAATGAATGAAAGAATGAAAGTAAGAATGAATGAAAGAATGAAAGCAGGGCGACAAGTCAGGAGACCACTGCAGTGTCTCAGCCAGAGGCTGAGTGTCTCAGTCATAGCAGACGGGGTTTGCAGTGGAAAGGGAGAGGGATGGATCATGCTGATCCAGTGACCTTCTAGATCAAAGTGTGGAGGGCAAGAAAGAGGTGCGAAGAATTAGTCTAATCCTGACTGGGCAAATGAATAGGTGCTGGTATATTAAACTAAATTAGGAAAGTGGTGGAAGGATGAGGCTACCAGGAGAAAATAAAAACATGAAATTTCAGAATATTAAGTTTGAGATGACTGTGAAACTTATTTGAGAAGTTTGGCCATGAAGGCTCGCAGACAAATAAGGAAGGAGTTGGCAGAGATGTGAGGCCGGCAGAGGTAATGTTGGTAAACAGCATTTCCTAAGTTGCCTTTATGACAACAATCACCTGAAGTTTTTATCAAGCATCCAAATTCCATTCTCCTTTCCTAGACATTCTGGATCAGTAGTTGGGCGAGACCTGGATAGCTGAATGTTTAATTAGCTCCTCCCAGTGATTCTTCTTGCCAGGGAAATTTGAGAAACAATGTAATAGAACATATTTCTATAACAATGGTTCTGCCAACAAAAGGACCTGGGTATGCAAGGGAGAAGGAGAGGGAGAAAGAGGGGAGAGCAAGGGACAGAAAGGAAGGATTTGCCTGTGACAAATAGAGGGACATTTCCTCTCTTCCTCTCTTGTAATTAGAGAAAGAGAGGGGGAGAAAAAGATAAGACACATGGGTGCGGGCACCAGTAATTTTTTGTTTTGCTGCTGGAATTTCCCATTTGATGGCTTGCATTTTCTTGATGAAGTATGTGGCAATGGCATCACCGAAAAATTATAGGGGGAAGGGAATGAGTTTAATCAGTTATGATAAAGGATGAAATAATCATTGTCAAAGTGGGAAAGCAAGTTTTCTGAAGGAAAAATAAATATTTTCTTGACATTGTTGCATGGCAACTTGTTTGTTACTAATAAATTTACGATGATGCAATCCACCCACTTGTGTGTTTTAATGCCAATAAGTAAACCTATAAACATAATTTCTAAGACTTTTATATTTAAGTGAATCAAGATGTATGACACTTACTAGAAAAATATTTTCACGAAAATTACATGTTTTCTGACAAAATACACAGAATTTATTCAAGTATTAAAGAATATATATTAGGAGAGGGGCGCCTGAGTGGCTAAGTTAGTTAAGCAAAGCCTGATTGGGATTCTCTCTCCTTCTTTCTCTCTGCCCCTCCCCTGCTCATGCTTGCTCTCTCTTTCTCAAAATACATAAACATTTCAAAAAGAATATATATTAGGAGAAATAATATTAAATTTCAATAAGAATGGGAAAATGAACTTAAGAAGTATGCTAAAGTTTGGATACCCTGGCATACTACAATATGATATTAACACCATTTTTCCATGCAGAAGTGGAGTTAAATATCCCTTGATCCTATTAGATGGGTCGGTTTTTATATTGATAATACCATCCTATGGAAATGGTTTGAATGTTTTCTTTATGATATGGAAATAATTGAAAAATGTGGAGTTTTTTTTTTCCTCTAGGATTGATATTGAGTAAGGATAAAAAGAAATGGCTTCGGGGTACAAAACAAGGACCCTATAGCTCAGGGAAGGATGAGTTTGTTATACTGTTGGTTGTCAAACTATCAGTTGGATATCCAAAAGAGTCTGTACAGTTTCTCTCTGTGAAGATTGGGATAGAGATTCACTCTTACAGGATAAATTATGAGTAGTTTTTCCTACAAGAATATGTCATCAAGTTCAATCTAGTGACCCCTAAATGCTATTTTCAACAAATAATCTATAAATTTTAGATACTGATATTAAGACTTTGGTTCAGATTCCCCTTATTCATTTTATCCAAATAGAGTGCAAAAGCTGGATCATGTATGTTCAAAAGAATGGTTCTTTTTAATGTCAAAAAAATCGTATACGCGATTATAAAGTGCAACAGCAAATGCTCTATCAGTTTGAAAGTCATAATTCTTGGTGATTATCAATAAAGACAGCAAAAAAGAAAGAAATTCTTACCAGTAAGGCAGTATTGTATATCTTTTACACATGAGTCACAGTAAGTCATCACTATGTAGCATTTATACATGTCACTTAATACTGTGGATTTCTAGGCACACGAAGTGTAGTTCTTTTACTAAAACCATATAACCGTCCTATAAGAGCACATATCATTAGAATGTAAAAGAATTGTTCTTCTCTTATATGTACAATGAGAATATAAATCATTAAACATGACAGTTAGCTTTGCCTTTAGTTTCACTAGGAAGTACTGAATATATTAACACTTCTTTGTTCTCGTGGCCCCTGGCAAAATTCATCTCTTCTTCCCTATTTCTTTAATTGCACTTTTTAAGATACATTTTCACTTCCATTTCCCAACATCATGAGGAGAACTGAGTGATTCTTAACTAGGCGGGAGATGCATAAAACCTAATGGATGTCATGCATTCTGGGTTGCATTATGGCTATCATGTACTGACATTTGTGTTGCAGTCTGGGGACACCAACACTTTCGTTCTCAGTTTTCTTCTCTACGATGTCTAACAAAGCTGTTGGCACATGATATGGGTTAAATAAACTTTGTTTAATTACACGGTGGGGGAAACTGCATTCTGCTAGCCGGTGCAATATTTTAGAAGCATTTTTATTTTTGAAGCTTTATTTTAAATGAGGAATGAATCAGGACTTCACTAGGATTTACCACCACTCAAGACTTCATTTTTTTTCCTTTAAAAGAATTTTGTTTAAACAGTAGAGAGTGAAAAGGAGCTATGTGTCTGGGGTTCCTATTTTCCAAAGACTTAAACATAAGCCTGAATGTACACTAATTCCTAGTCAAGATGGACGTTAGAAATATCTCTGAATCTTATCATCATGGATAATTCCTCTTGGAAGATTTTTTTTTAAAAGAAAGAAAAAAAAAGACACTTTTCTCCATTACTCGGGAATACAAGTTTCAAAGAATGCAATGAGCGAGGTGGGAGGAAAAAAACATTAATACACTGGAGATAGAAAATACATCAATTTCAGAGTGAGTGCAGAATGTAAAATCTAAGTGTCACCTTGCTGCTGCACTGGTGATGATCTTCAGGCTGCCCGGGTTCCGGATAAGCTTGTCCAGAATGCTGACAATCTGCTCAAACTTGGGTCTGTTGTTTCTGTCTTTCTGCCAGCAGTCCAGCATCAGCTGGTACAATGCAGCTGGGCAGTCCATGGGGGGCGGCAGCCGATAGCCTTCATCCACAGCTTTGATCACCTGTGTGAGAAGCAGTTTCCAGGGACTTAAGAGCTGAGACTCCTTTCATTTTCCATGGGCAGGGCACACCAAGATGAATATTTTAAAGTTAAGTGAGAAAGTTCTCATTTTAAGTTGCTGGAAAGGATAACAGCTTATCAAATAAGTAAGAGATTATTCATAACTGGAAATGTTATACACAGGAAGATCGACAGAGAAAGTGAATTTAGGAAAGAAGCATTTGTAAAGATACTTTGCAGAATAAAATCAAAAGAAACATTCTATGATATAGGAAACTCAGAGTTACAAAGAAACTATTACTTGGCAATACAGATGTATGTGGAATATTGTTCATATATGAATGAGTGCAGAGAAAGTCTACAGATTTCAGTTGGACTTAATTCAAATGGTACCTTTCAAGTCATAGTAAATTCCTTAGGTAAAATCCTATGTGCTGAACCATGAAGTAACTATTAATTCATTTGTACTTTCAAATCACCCAAAACAGTGATTTTTCAAACTTACTGTGTATCAGAATAATCTGGAGAACTTATTAATACAAAGATGGCTCTCCTCTGATTCGTCAGTCTCGAGGAAGGCCTGAGAATTTGCATTACTGCAAGTTCCCAGGCCACGCTAGAGGTGGTAGTCCAGAGACCTCACTTTGAGATCCTCTAATATAGAGAAGATTGGGAAAATAGAGATGTGGAAGAGTCCGATTTTCCCAGCACTGTCACAGAAAACAGCTTGACTAGAGAAGTACAGAAAGGTTTGTATATACAAATATAGTAAAAGCAGTTTTGTATGTAGTGAGTAGGAAATGACTAAAAGCATCTCAGCTTTCCATCTTAGGAATCTTTAAGATCCAGCTCATAGTCTCCGGCTAAGCATAAAGAAAAATCTCTGAGTCTGATCCCATGTCAATAGCATCCTTTTACGAAGCATTTGCAAAGCATCACTTACAAAAACACAAATCCTTTTGAAAAATCACATCACAGTTACCACAGAAAGTTAAAGATCATTTTTCCATCCAGACACTTCAGGGTGTGTAACTAAATTCATGTGCAAGTTTAATACATGAAGAGAAACAACATACTGCAGATTGGCTGTTTTGTCTGACTTTGGGAAATACTATGTTTAAGGAAACAAAATGTTGGCACAGATCATTAATTAAACCTACGAAGGGTGGCAGTAATGTGGCTTATTAATATTACATAGAAGCACTTTTGTAGCAAAAATACTTCAAACAGTCCCCTATACGTATTGGTTATCTTTGCGGTCACTTATTTCCTTACATTCTTGCGACAAATGTCTTCATTTTCTCTCATTTCTAAACCCCTGCTTAAGGGAAACATGTAAAGTTGTAAAAGCAACTCAATTAATATCCTTGCAAGACCTGGAAACTATTTCATTTCTTCTAAGTATTCTGTTTCAATGTCACAAACTGGGAGCCACCTGGTTTCATTATGCTCCACTTCCTTGCACAGCTTGATCTCTTAATCTGAACCCATAATTCATTGACTACAAATACTTACATCCTGATTGGACATCTCCCAGTATGGTCTCTCTCCATAGGACATCACCTCCCAGAGAACAATCCCGTAACTCCACACATCGCTGGCTGACGTGAACTTGCGGTAAGCTATAGCTTCTGGTGATGTCCATCGGATCGGGATCTTGCCTCCCTTTTAATATAAAATCATGTACATGCACGATCAATGCATAAACTAGCTAACATATAATATAAAACCCGACTGCAGTTGAGTGCTTCTCTTCTGAAGTGGAATATGGGTTTCTGCTGAGATATCTTGATATTCTATTTAAAAAAAATTTTTTTAATGTTTATTTATTTTGGGGAAAGAGAGACAGAGCATGAGCAGAGGAGGGGTAGAGAGAGAGAGGGAGACACAGAATCTGAAACAGGCTCCAGGTTCTGAGCTGTCAGCACAGAACCGGATGCGGGGTCGAACTCGGGAACAGCAAGATCACGACCTAGGCCAAAGTCTGACATTCAACCAAGTGAGCCGCCCAGCTGCCCCTTGATATTCTATTTTAATATTAAGCAGAAATGAGTGGCATACCATGTACTGAGGTGTTTACTTCCAATCATCAAGGAAAGGCAAACATTTAAAAACTGCTCAACTACTGCTGGTTTATATCAACTATGGCACATTAATTACTCATGTGCAACACAGTGACCCAAAGTAGATGTGCTAAAGACTATCTTAGAATTGAATGAGGTATCCTGAGTCAACCTTTATTGATTTAGCATAGATTTATGCTTGACCAAGCAATCTTAGTTCAGAATACAAGTTAATACTTGTAAAGAACTTATACCATTCCTCGACACAAAAGTTCTCGTTGACATTTGTTTACTAAATAAATTCAAAATAAAATTATACTTCTAAAAAACTCTCTTCGGTACCCAGTGCTTCACTGCATCATTAATGGCTGAAGTACCTTCCATGTCCTAGGTAGACACCATATGAACCAGATAGATATAATGACTACATTCCCAGAACTTATAGTCTGGAGGAGAATATTGCTTCTCTGAGTTATGGGAGGTATGAAGGTATGACTCCCATGGAATTTGCTCTCAGTTTAATAAATACGTTTAATAAAAATGTGTTGAGTAGCAACCACATGGGAAGTATTATGCTAGTCACTCCGGGTGAGACAAAAATAAATAACACACTAGCCCTTCTGTTGGGAAAATATCAGGCAAATAGGAATGATAATTAGTTGTTTTGAATAACGAAATGCAGAAAGAAATAAGTATCTAGTACTTTGTTTTCCAACTTTACTATGTATATGAATCATCTGGAGCTTGTGCCCATGGAAATTCTGATTCAGTAGTTGCAGAGTGTAGCCATGGTCTGCGTGTCTAAAAAGCTCCAGGTGATGCTGACCACGCCGGTCATGGACCTCGCAGTGAGTTAGGAACAGTAGCAGAGACAGCTGTGATGCAGAACAAGGGCCTGAGATGCTCACTAGAGAGACCGAGGAGGTCACATATGGATTGAGCCTTACAGGATGTACAAGTTTTTCATACAAGTAGTAGCTTTGTCCTATATGTTGCCATACATAAAATTCTTGTACCCAAACTATAATTTAAAATCCTTTGCCTGTGAAAAGCTAAATAGATCATAAAGCTGAAGATAATGAGCATGAGCCCCATGAGCCTGTACTCACTGCAGAGAGCAATGGTCTTGCTTAGACATTATCTTGGCAAATGTGCCGGGTAGGCATTCAACAAGTGCTCACTGACTTGAATTGAATTACCTTTCTCCTAAATACGTGCTATTCTGTTTTTTCTTGGGAAGCTTTTTTCCCTGTCTGACTTCTGCACCTAGTAAACTTAGTTGAACATCCTGGTCAAATGTAAACTCATTGGTGGAACATTTGGAAATGTTCCAGGCCAAGTTGGTCACTCCATGTTCTGTGATCCTTCTACCTTTTAATTATCTCGTGTAGACTGGGATGTTCAGAGGAGTTATAGGCTTGCTTCCTTTATCTCTGTATTCCCGTAGTTTAAAACAGGAGTCCGACTTTCAAGCTCTCCTGTTTACAACCTTGTTTCCTGGAGGTGTGTGTGTATTTGTTGAGAGAGAGGACTATGTTATGGGCTTAGAGTGGTAGATTTTACTGAAGATATTTAATGATTTTGAGCATTTACAGCCTATTTTTAGAAAATACATTGAGCCTAGTTTTTCAGAAAATGTACAAATACTAAGAATTAACCTGTGAATAGCATAATAATAGCTTTAAAAAATCATACTATTTATTTATGTCTTCCTTCCAAGCATGCTATTTAACAATGCTGTTATTTCCATAATAATAGTAAATATAAGAATTACTGAACAACAAGTTTTTACAGTATCTACAAAATTATGGAAATATCTCCCAGGGTATTGCATGGATTAAAAATTTTAGAGTCTGAAGAATGCTTTAAAGATTTTCATTTGGCTCCATAGATAATATGCATCTTCTACCAACTGTTTCAATATTAGTATTGCAGGTACTCTACCAGCCTAAAACCTAAATTTATCACTGATAACTTAATAACCATTATTGTTTCTTAATATGAATATTACACTATTCCTTTGTAGGACGAGTAAATACAATTTTTAAACATAAAAATTAATGCATGGTTGAGACTCATACGCTGACTGAAAGTAAATGACCTATTTAACTGCGAGGTGAGTATGTCTATTTATGAGTTTACTCCAAAGACATCTTAGCAAAACAAAATTAAAAAATCAAAAATAAAATGGCCATGCATGTCTAAAATTTAGAGCACTGGGAGAAAAGAAAATTTCAAGTGTTAGATCGACAGCAAATGAGAATTACATTTTAACAGGAATAAAAGTCATACCATTCATTGCATTCTGTTTGTGATATCTCAAAGTTCAACATTCTAGGCCTTGTGGCAGATGGCTAGTCTGTTGCATATTGCATATTGCATATTTTTTTTTCACAAATGGCAATGTGTTCTACATTGCCCCATGCAACTTGCAGTCCAGTATGGATAGGAGAGATTATCAAGTACTTGAGAGGGATATTTGATCTTCGTTCCCATTTTTTACACATTCTTTACACATGTTAGGTAATTTCACAACAAGCTCTCTCTACAGTAGCACTACTGATACTTCAGACCAAATTATTTGTTGTGGGGTCTGTCTTGTGCATTGAAAGATGTTTAGTAGCATCCCTGGCCTTTACCCACTAGATAACATTAGCATCCCTCCAATTGTGACAGCCAAAAATGCCTCAAGACAATGCCAAATATCCCCTAGGAGGAAAATTATCCTCACTTGAAAACTACTGGTTTAGATGGTATGTGACAAGCTTTAATTAGCAAGGGAAAATCATTCAGATGAGGTCCAGGATTTATCTGGGATTTTATATAGACCAAATGAAATTATCTTTTTCTTTTTTTAACACCATTCCTGTACTTTCCATGGATATTTTTATTTATGTTCTTGTCAAGTAAGGGTCAAGTTCAACAGAGCTAATCTTCTTATACTTGGGTTTTGGTAAATATAACAGTATCTCTTTGAGATATTTCCCTCTGTTTTTAATTATTTTTATGTTTTTAATATTTTTGTTATTTTATTTTCTCCTTTCTTTTTACCTTTCTTCCATTCTTTTATTCAAAAATAGGATAACTTCCTATTGATTGTGAAACTTTTCTTTATTAAATGGAGGTATATATGACCAAAGAGTTTAGTAAAAAATAAGTTTTTACTTCAAGAGCAAACACTATCTGTGGCTACAAAAGCATAAGTGTCATTGCATAGACACTGGATGCCAGTCCTTGAGGGCCCAATTCGGTTCTGAAACATGGATGAAAGAAGAACCCATACATTTTAATACAGTCTAACTTCCCGATAAGGCTGTCTGCCTTCAAGTTAAATATCTGTAGATCTGAGACTATCAAAATAAAATAAAATGAATCTATAAGAATTGACTAAATTTTTTACAAGTCGCCCATTGTAGAGTTTATTCATACTTTTTCTCTTGACTGATCACAAAAGTTCCTCTCCACACCCACCTACTCCCCACCTCAACAAATTCAAGCTCATATTGTTTGACATTTTTTTTTTTCTTTTTCAGGTCCAGAAATTGCTTTCTCCATTACATATGTTGGGGTGTATTTTGAAATTTTAGATGCATTTCGAATAACTGCCAAACACATCCTGCAGTGGGCTATCCAAAAATATGGCTTCAGTGAGACAAAAAGTCCTCTTTGCCATACTTCTTTCCTGCCACAGTAAAACTATTCCAGTACAACTGTCCTTAATGAGCTAAAACTGTGAAATCAGTTGACAATTTCAAGTTTGGTTGGTAAAATGCTACTGGGCATTCAGAGTACTGTAAAGCACAGCTTGTTACCATAAAGATAATTTATGACGATGTGTTCTTTTACAATATATAAATACGTTGTAAAATGACCACATTTACTTAAGGTGCTCTCTATGTCTACATGTAAGCTTCCCAGATTTTTATGTATTTGAGAAAGGCCTGCAATTGCCTGGGGCAAGCTCAGAATCACAGTGTGTGGAGTGTGTCTAAAGCCTCAATTGCAGAGGGAACTCTATAAAAGAATTAGAAGTTAATGCTTGTTTCCCATATTTAGAAGCCCACACCTAGGGCCAGTTTCTCCCAGTGTGATGTCTCATCCTGTATAACTCAGTAATTGGGGGTGCAGAGGAATTTATAGTCATTGTTCCATTTGCATTTTTAAGTTGAGCAGAAATCAAGAGTCTTAGTTTCCAGCTTAATTTTAGCATACTGTTTAATTTTAGCCAAGTTTCTTAACTTCTCTGTTCAGCTATCTTGTCATTCATATCTTGTCATAGGATCGTGGGGGATATCTCTAACAGCTGTGCTGACCTATGAACAACTTTCTTAGGTCTACTCCTTCAACTTTCAAATATCTGTCTTAAACCTACATGTGTATCAAGGATGCTGACATTTTCAATGTTAATTATTTTGGACTCTTAAAGATGATCCTAAGCTTTGGCTACTACATACCTATTGGGTGTCATATCTGGATTGAATTCTATAGAATTCTTACAGAAAATTTAAAAGAGAAGAATAAAATGGTGCAAGTGAAGACACTAGGAATTTTCTGGAAAGAGGAATTACATAATTGCTACACTCAAATCCAGGATTAGTTGAAGGAGTCCAAAACCTTGTTCACTTTGTCCAGAAATAGCAGTTAGAGTAAACCTATTCTCAAAAGATCCTGCAATTCAGTTCTCTAAGCTTAATGAATTTAGACAGTTCAAATGAGACATTTGGCTAAGAGCCTGAATTTTTCAGGCGCTCAACTAAAGTCAGCTCTTTCACTATGGGTTAGGGGGCTTCAAGTCTTGATTTCTAAGAAAAGGAGTATAATTGCTGAACTCTCTGGACATTAAGGCATAATATCTCATATCTGCCCCAATTTTTCTTTAATTATATACACAAATCTCTCCCTGCTGATTTAGTAAATGCTTTGCGGATCCACAGTTCACATTGCCTGCTGGTGAGCTCTGTCAGGTCATACTTAGAGTGACAAAGGACTTTGGAGAGTTTATCTTAGTAAACCCTAAGTAATTGAGTGTTTAACCTGGAGGCAAATATTGGCTTCTCAGGTTAAAAGTGGAACCATAGAGATAAATCATTTGACTCTAGGATTTAGCATCTATGTATTGTCTGGGCCTAAACTTCACTCACTGTAGACAACACTAGACAACAAGGTGAAGGGCAAGCCGGGAAGACTCCCAGGGGAAGCATCTGTTCTAATCCCCAGTAGTTCAAATCTAAAAGCCATTGAGAGAATTGTTTCAGCAGATGTTGATTGCCACAAGAGATCAGAGACAGATGATCTCTTAGGTAGCAAAAGCCTATCCCTTGAACTTTTGAAATGTTTCAACATTATGTGAAATGTTTAAGAATTTCTTAAAAAATAGGAAAATCTTCACCTTGAAGTCTAAGTTACTCTATGGCTACCCAGGTAATGCAATACAAATAAGTAATTTTTCTGTTATTTTCAAATTAGTTCCTCTGATATATAATGTCTGTCTTCAACAAAAACAATGCCAAAATTTATGGATAAGGTTAAAAATGTTTCAGAGTTCAGTGAGGTTTTAAATGCTAAACTTTGTGGTTTATACATACTCAACCCTAATTTTGTTTAAAGAAATTCATTTAAGAGTGTGTGTTTTTAGCACTTGGAATACAATTTTCCAAAGAGGCAATGCTATAAGTAAATAAGTCAGAAAGATCTATTCAGTGTACAAGAATATTATATAATTGCAATAAAAATAATAGAAATATTAGATTCATTCTAGTAATTAACCAAAAAAGCGCAAAACTTGAGTAAGTTTAATACTGATGATTGAAAAATAAGGAAAGATGAAATGGTAGGTTGAGAACCTCATAATATCCAGAGAACCTCATAATATCCAAAAGACAATTCTGACTAGACATCAAGGCAATGATTCCCTTAAAGGTCTATGTTTAGTAAATACCTGCCTGAAATATAGGGGGATTCCAGAGCAGTGGTCAGCAAATGAAAAAGAAAACCCTGACATATAGAATGATCATTGAAAAGGGGTGATAGGGCAGAAATGAGTTGAATTATTAGTCATTCCAGACATCAAGAAGTAAGACTGACTTAGGACATCAAGACTGCTGTACTTCCTGTCCCCCCCCCCAACAAAAAAAAAGAAGAAAAAAAAAAAAGAAAAGAAAAAGAAAAGAAAAAAAAAAGACTGCTGTATTTTCCAATGCCAAAAGAATCTGGGGCTGGTCAATGGCTTTGGGGAACCTGGGAAAAGCTTCAGGCAATGTGTCATCACATATTTTAAAATGTGGAATATTCATAGTGAACTGGAAATAATTTCAGAAAGTGAGTTTTGCTAAGCTTCCAGGGCTCACCAACATTACAAACTAGACCAGTCACTATTAGCCTGATGTTTAGTCTGAGTTAAATCATTAATCTGACCACTTAATTTGTCTTCTTGCAAAGTGAGCCTGTTGGACTTAGAACAATGATTAAAATTAATTTATTAAATTGAAAACATAGTTAAAACAAAGTAAATCTGGTTAATTAACCTTGATATTTATATTATTTGTTCCTTCACTCTCTCCAATTCACGGCTCTGATGTCATTTTCTCAGGGAAACTGTCTTGATCTTTCTTTTTTTGTTGTTGGTTTTTTGTTTTTTGTTTTTTTTTTTGTTTGTTTTTTTGATCTTTCTAACTAAAATAACACACTTGGCCACTACCCACATTCTCCATGTTACTTCTATGCCTTGCTGTAACTTTACTTGTTTGTTTATTACCTGAATTCCCACACTAGAATGTAAACTCATGAGGTCATAGCTTTGTTTTATTTACTGCTGGGTCCTTTTGCCCTAGAACAGTATCTGGTATATGGTAGGCACTCAAATATGGAATGAATGAATGAATGAATGATGCATTTTAGAGAAAATTGTTAGTGCTAGAGATGGTGTGTAATATATTACATACAACCTTCTCACTACTATGTTCCACTCCAAAATTATAGCTATGATTTTTCTCCACATAAATCTAGATAAATTGTTTTCATGTGTTAAAATATTTGTGGTATCTAACTCTCTGAATTGGGTGACTAGAAAGTACCAGATCTCTCATTAAATTTTGATACAACATTGACAATTGAGATTACTAAATTTTCTAGCCTTTCCTGATTTTTGAATATGTGGCTTTATTTTGTGAAGCTACACGAGGCATGTTCATACTGATTCTCAGAGAGTAGGGAATAAAGTCATGACTGACATTATTTATTTTGGTTCAAAGCTTAAAACACATTATTATATGAAGGTCACTGATTAGATATTTATGTATTTTTTTTCATTCTTAGCTGAATGACATATGACATATACTACTTATCAAAAGAATATAATTTTCTTTCTGCATCACACTGGTTTTTGGTATGCATAGTTTTTAGTCCTTGACTACAGAATCAAGGTTCATATTTTCTATTATTTATGTCCTTAGAATGGAGGTATCCTGAACAGGAGCATTTAACTACTTAGCTTTTAACTACTTGCATTAGCCACTTAAAAAAAAAAATTCTTATCTTACAAATGAAATTAGGTAAAATAAAGCTATCATAGAATACATTGGATATCAAGTAGGCAAAATTACACTGGAAAAAATCAAATAAGTTATTATGTAAAATAAGATTTCTTTCTTTTATTGCTTAACACACAATGCCTGTGACAACTTTTTATTTGGTTTTATCTTCCAAAAATTAAATAGTTGCTAATGGGCTATAGGGCAATGTAACAAAAGGCAGAAGCTTATTATCCAATATAAAAATCTAACTGCTTAGGACTCAGTATGCATTTTCAGGACAGAAATAAAAAGAAAAAAAATGAAAAATAAAGGTTATAACCAAAACCAAATCATCTAGCTTTCTCAAATTTCTCAAATCTGTTTAGGTAATTATATCCTTAAAATGAAATTGGGGGCTCAAGAATTGGAATTCACTTTATATAATATACCATATAAATTAGATAAAAGCCTATAATTTCTCTAACTTGATCCTGTTAAACAGCAAATTGGGCACCATTATGGCAGAATTTTGGACCCCATCTATTTGAACATATGAATACAGGAATATTCATATACACAGATGCGTGCATGCACATAAAAAATGGTAACCATTCAAAATGAAATTTCATAAGGAAAAAGACTAGAAAATTATTTAGTGGTAAACAGTTCTCACCCATAATTCCATGGTTCTGTTAAAATGAAATAAAGTAAGCTGGTAATTCAGTGCAAAAAAATATAGGAAATGTGCCATAATTGTGCTTTGAATTCATATGATGGGAAACCAAAGAGAGGGAATTCATTTCTTGTATGTTTTTCTCAACAACGAAAACTCTCTAACAGTATAAATCTGCAGAGCTAAATGCTCCATCCCAAATGAAATACAAGGCCTTTCAAGATGATTTGCAACCCTTGGTATGCAGCTGCTTTTATGCTTTCAAGGCCTTTCTTCAAAACATGCTATAATATAATATAATACAATATGCCAAGGTGTTATATCATTTAATAAATACTAAGACATTTAGTTTTTAGAGTGTTTTTTCCTGACATAGTATCTATAACGTGGTTCTCAAAGTGTCATCCAAGCATTTCTCGGTGCCCCCCAAGAGCTTTTCAAAGGGTCTGCAAGACTGAACTATTTTCATAATAACACTAAAATACTATACCTTTTTCACTCTCAAATCTCATGTGTACGGTGGAATTTTACAAAGGTTACAAAATGCATAATAATGTTGTATGACAGAAATTGTTAATGTTTGGAGTTTTTGCATAACTTAGCAGTGAGAAATGAGGAGAAATAACCATAAGTGAGCATTGAAAAAACTTCTGCTTTCCTACTCAATACCCTTATAAAAAAGAGAAGACATAAAAAAAAAGTGTGTATTATGATCTTATCTGACCCTCTCCTCCCAAGGAATTCTGTTGGGACATAAGGAAGGAAAATTTGTGATAGACTTAAGATAGTATCAGAAGCAGCATGGGAAAATGTCTGATAAATTGTTTCAAGTTTTAAGGCTAAGCATTTCCTCAACTCCTAGGTGGTTCCCTCCAGTTAAAAAAAAATAAATGCATAATTAGTGGACATAAATTCTGTTCCACTCTTCTACTTTGCCTGTGGACCACAAAGATGCTTTTAAAATGAGAGCAGCAGACATCTTATATTCATTCAGTGGCACTGAATCAAATGCCAGTGCAATTACCCTCTACCTAAAGGCAGTAACTTTCAGAAGAGCAATCTGGGAAAAGGCTTCGTGCACTGAGGCACTGAATACTAATTTTTGAATCCAAGCGACACTAGATGAAATGTGTTACGTGTGACTAAAGTAATGTGACTGGCTTTTTAAACCAGATTCACCAGAATGTGTTTGCCCAAAAAGAACGCCTTGACACACTGTTTTCAATGATGAGCTTGTTTTTCTGAAGGAACCATAATCACGGGACGCTTAAATAAAGAAAGTGGATGTCTACGCTGAAAAATACTGTTTTTGGTTAAAAAAAGAACCAGACTTTATTATACAACAAATGTGCTGCTTTTCTTATTTACTAACTCTAAGCTTATTGAGACCAGAGATTTTTATCTCAGGCAAGTATGTTTCCTCAAATACTACATGCTTAAATAATTTGGAATGATGCTATTGTTCACAATCTAATTTTAAAGATAATTTCAAAGGAGGAATTCCCAAAACATTTTGTGTAATAGCAGTGTTCCCACAGTAATACAAATTCCCAAGAATGAGTATGGCAACACTTATTTAATTCTTTCAGTGTTTGTTTAAAAAACAAAATAGTAGTCCTATTACTTTAAACCATACCTCATATTTGGGGGTAAATTATAAAATCATTGTACCAAACAAGGATTATTACAAGAGATTATATTAAAGATTTCTAAATTATTCTAGAAATGTAGATGCAAATTATAGCTTTCTCAGAAGTCAGGACCATCATAGATATTTTGAGTTCTGGGAAAATATAAGGATGAATATTAAATAAATTAAATGAATAATAAATTCTAAACAGCTATTTATTGGTAGTTAATGAACCCATTTAGTTGATTTTTAAGAATCTTCAGAGAATAAAAAATGCAAAGGTCCTTTTGCACTTTTATTTCACAAATGATAACGAAGAATTTTGACACAGTAATACCTTTTTTTTCTACTAGTGTCAAGAAATGATTGTCTGTACCCCTTGGTCCTGACAAAGTAACAATCAGTACAAATGAAGCTCTGAAAGTTAACCCAATATATTCTCTAGACAGCAGATGATCCAGATTTGGATGAATCTTCCAAGTTCCTACAAGAACAATCATTCCTTAGCGTGTCCTAGAAATCATGACTAATACTGAAAACAAGAATGTTCTAGTTTAAAAATGGGATATGGCACTGAGATTAAAACCTGACTGAATGACCAGAAATCTAATATTTCAAATAAAGGCTTTTTAATCAAATATTTTTACTAAAACCGGAAATATTTCTTGTATTGGGTGATTGTTGTAACAACAAGGACAATACCAGCAAGAAGGATACCTTCCACGGAATGTGTTAAAAGCTCATATAGTAGCAGAAGGTTACGAAGGATATCTTTAGTAGCAGTGAGTAGAATAAAAAAAATCCTCAAAATTATAAATATATTATCATATATTGCATATGTTGTCTCCTGAGAACTTATAATCATAATTTATTGTCATAAAAATGATGCTTTGTTGTAGAATGCTGGCTGACTAATTTTTCTTGAAATCAGAGAAGGAACAAAGGAAAACTAAAAAAAGCACTTGATAGTGCTGATGCATATTTACCCATGTTTTGTAATTTTTTCTTTTTTCAGAACTTTGTTTTCAGAGTCACTGTCATAAATTTAATTTAACTAGCTGCTAGATATACAATTTTATTTTATTTCTCTTGCTTTTAACCTAGTGAACTGTATGCCTAAGAACAGCAACATTTTTGTGCAGGACACGTTTTAACAAATACTTAGATGTATGAACAGAGTGAATCCGCTAGAGTGTAGTTGAAAATGGGAAATGCTAACAAAAGTGTAGTGGAGAAAGCCATCGGGGGAGTTTCAACTCTTATATCAACTCATCGAGGAATATCTCTGGGACACCATGCTTCTGAATTTCTGGTTCTCCCACTGTGGCTTTATCACTTTGTAGATGAAACTCAGTCTGGCAAATCGGGCTCTTTCTCAGAATGTGAGATAGATGCCATGTGACACACTTGGTGGTTGATAATGGAATCATTAAAATTGATGATTTCAGAAACGCATGAGTTTCTTTGTTTTAAAATTAGTAATGATTAGAAACGGGAAGAAAATAACAGAAGTTGACTTTTTAAAAACTGCCCATTTTCTTGGCTGGTGAGAGTACAGGGAAACAGCCTCCTTTATATGTTGCTGCTAGGAGTGAAATTCCATAACAAACTATTTGGAAAACAATTGTGCAATTCATACATGAAAATCCACACATATTTGTACACATTTTGACTCAACAATTGTAATTCTGAAATTTTATCCTGAGGAAATAATCATGACCAGACATGAACCATTTATCAGGATTACATCAAAGTATTAAGAATAGCAAAACTTTGGAATGCTGCTCAATTAATAGTGCATTGGATAAATAAATAATGTACATGATTAAAATGGAGTACAATACATTATTTAATGATATTATAAAAAATTAATCATCTAGAAAAATCCACATTTTATATTTTAAGTTAAAACAGGCAGATTACATAACAACATTGAGTGTGTGTATAAAGAAAATACTGGGTTGACAAGTGGAAATCACTTTATATATAAGTATATATATATATATATATATATATATATATATATATATAATATGATCCCATTTTTGTAACTATATACATAATTGGTAATTATTTACATATGAAAATGTGTAGAAAATATTTTGAAAGGAAAAAAATAAAATGTTAAAATTGGTTACCTCTGGTAATATCATTAGTGATCATTATATCTTTATTTTCTAAAATTGTCTGTCATGAAAAAAACTCTATAAAGGAATGTCTTTTCAAAGAAATCTGCCAATAAATATATGAAAAAATAATCAGATGCATTTGAATCAAGTTAAATACGAATTAAAACAATTAGGTATAATTTTTTCAAAATTAATTAATACCAAAAATGATAATATATAGTTTTATCAGGATATAGTTAAGTATGCTTTTAAAACAGGCACAAAATTTTGACACAGAAAATCCACTTTTAGGAATATATCCTAGGAAAATTATCAGACTCATACGATTATGAATACAGATGGATCAGTTATACATTTGTATAAAATATTGAAAGGCTAGCCTTTGATAAAGTACAAAATCCATTCATGATAAAAACCCTCTGCAAAGTAGGTCTAGAGAGAACATACCTCAACATAATAAAGGCCATATATGAAAAACCCACAGGGAGCATCACATTCAATGCTGAAAAACTGAGAGCTATTCCCTTAAGGTCAGGAAGAAGACAAGGATATCCACTCTCACCACTTTTACTCAACATAGTACTGGTAGTTCTAGTCACGGCAATTAGACACAATAAAGAAATAAAAGGAATCTAAATAAGGAAGAAGTAAAACTCTCACTATTTGCAGATGACATGATACTATATATCGAAAACCCTAGATTCTTCACAAATAACTACTAGAACTGGCATCTGAATTCAGGAAAGTCACAGGATGCAAAATCAGTAACAGAAATCTGTTGTATTCCTATGCACCAGTAATGAACCAGCAGAAAGAGAAATTAAGAAAACAATCCTCTTTACAATAACACCAAGACCCATAAAATATGTAGGAAAATAAGCTTAACCAGAGAGGGGAAAGACCTGTCCTCTGAAAACTATAAAACAATGATGAAAGAAATTCAAGATGATGCAAAGAAACGGAAAGACATTCCATGCTCATGGGTTGGAAGAACAAATACTGTTAAAATGTCTGTACTACCCAAAGCAATCTATACATTTAATGCAATCTCTATCAAAATACCAACAACACTTTTCACAGAACTAGAACAAACAATCCTAAAATTTATATGGAACCCGAAAGACCCCGAATGGCCAAAGCAATCTTGAAAAAAACAAAACATTTGGAGGCATCACAAAAATGGTATGGTAATGGTATAGAAATAGACACACAGATCAATGGAATAGAACAGAAAACCCAGAAATAAACCCACAATCATATGGTCAATTAAATTTTGACAAAGGAGTCATGAATGAATATACAATAGGAAATGACAGTCTCTTCAACAAACGGTGCTGGGAAAACTGGGCAGCAACATGCAAAAGAATGAAACTGGACAATTTTGTTTCACCGTACACAAAAACAAACTCAAAATGGATTAAAGACCTAAATGTGAGACCTGCAACCATAAAAATCCTTGAAGAGAGCACAGGCAGTAATCTCTCTGACATTGGCATTAGCAACTTTTTCCCCTAGATCTATCTCCTGAGACAAGAGAAATAAAAGCAAAAATGAACTGTTGGGACTTCATCAAAATGAAAAGCATCTTCACAGTGAAGGAAACAATAAAAAATAAACTAAAAGTCAACGTACTGAATAGGAGAGGATATTTGCAAAGGACATATCCCATAAGGGTTTAGTGTTCAAAATATATAACGAACTTATATAAGTTAACACAAAATAACAAATAATCCAATTAAAATGGGCAGAAGACATGAACAGCCATTTCTTCAAAAAACACATCCAGATGGCCAACAGACACATGGAAAGATGCTCAACATCACTCATCACAGGGAAATGCAAATCAAAACTACAATGAGATATCACCCCACACCTGTCAGAATAGCTAAAATCAAAAACACAAGAAACAACAGGTGTTGGCGAGAATGTGGAGAAAAAGGAACACTCATGCACTACTGGTGGGAATGCAAAAACAGTATGGAGTTTCCTCAAAAAATAAAAATAGAACTACCCTATGATCCAGTGATCACATCACTGTGTATAACCCAAAAAATACAAAACACTAATTCAAAGGGATACATGCACCCCTGTATTTATTGCAGCCTTATTTATAATAGTCAAACCATGGAAGCAGCCCAAATATCCATAGATAGATAGGGAATGGATAAAGATGTGGTGTGTGTGTGTGTATATATACATATATATATGTCCATATATATATATATAGATATATAGATATAGATATATATACACACAATGGAATATATACAATGGTATATATGTGTATATATATATATATATACACACACACACACACACACACACACACACACACAATGGAATATTATTTAGCCATAAAATAAATGAAAGCTTGTCATTTGCACCAACAGGGACAGAGTTAGAGAGTATAATGTTAAGTGAAATCAGTCAGAGAAGGATAAATACCATATGATCTCACTCATATGTGAAATTTAAGGAACAAAACAAACAAGCAAAGAAAAAAAAAGAGAGAGAGAGAGACAAACCAAGAAACAGACTCTTAACTTAGAGAACAAATTGATGGTTTCCCAGAGAGGAGGTAGGTAGGGGGATGGGGATTAAAGAGTACACTTATCATGATAAAATAGTAATAATAATAATAATAATAATAATAATAATAATAATAATAAAATAATAATTAACAAAGAAAGAAAAGATAGATATAATACTAATTTGCTCAATAATTAGGGGTTAATTTTTTAAATGGCAAACCAGGTAATAGAATATATCAAACTTACTGACAATGAAATACATTCAAGAGATATACGGCTAAGAGAAAAAAAGGCTATACAGTGATGTTATAAATAATCCTATACATAATCCTAATCTAATTACATATTCATTCATAGGTATGTATAATTGGTATGTAGAAAAAAATCTGGAAGAATTAACTGACAAAGTTACAAGTGTTCTCTATGGGTGGCAGAATTATGGATGACTTTATTCCTTTTTATTGCTTTGTTTTGAAATTTTTATAGTGTGAGCATGTGTTACTTATATAAACATGAATTTTAAAATGCTTTAGGGGCGCCTGGGTGGCGCAGTTGGTTAAGCGTCCGACTTCAGCCAGGTCACGATCTCACGGTCCGTGAGTTCGAGCCCCGCGTCGGGCTCTGGGCTGATGGCTCAGAGCCTGGAGCCTGTTTCCGATTCTGTGCCTCCCTCTCTCTGCCCCTCCCCCGTTCATGCTCTGTCTCTCTCTGTCCCAAAAATAAATAAACGTGGAAAAAAAAATGCTTTAAAATTGTATCTAATTGGACAGAGGTATGCCACCTTATAAACAGTGGCCATCTATTTTCTCAGAATAAGTAACAGTATTTTAATGTTAAAGGATATGTTTCCTTTGGGGGAAGATATAATTGACAGCATGGAGAGAGGTGATTTCTATTTATTTGCAAATCAACATAGCACAAGGTGGGAAACAAAGATAAAAAGGAAAAAAGAAAAGAAAAAAAAGGTACTCACTCGTGTTGTATAAGCAGCTTCTGGGTCATCTTCTAGAACACGTGAAAGTCCAAAATCAGAAACCTTACACACCAAATTACTGTTGATCAAAATGTTACGAGCAGCAAGGTCTCGGTGAACATAACCCATATCTGAGAGGTACTTCATGCCAGATGCTATCCCTCGAAGCATCCCCACTAGCTGGATGACCGTAAACTGGGCATCGTGTTTCTGAGAAGTATTTCAAATATACAATTAAGATGTGTTGCTCTTTCTTAAAGATAAATCTTGGTTACAATCTCACACACTGAATTGTAAGAAGACTGATTATATACATTTTAGTTCCAAGCACCCCAGCCTCACAAGCTATGTGAATAAACAGAAATAAGGCTAAAACAAAATAGCATAGTAGCTGCATCACTAAATAGTTCATAACAAGAAGGACCCTAAATATTCTTTGACTTCAGGTTCAAAACCATAGCTTTCATGGTCTTTATGTGACATACAAACTCCTCAGAAATTTTAACCTCAGGAACAACAAAATGAAATGAGTCTTGGGGCTATTTTAGTTTTACATATTTGTTTGATTGAATGTTCATTCTTCCTTCTAGTTTTCCAGATATTTTATTAATTGCTTCAAATAAGGTAGATGTTAAATTTTTAAATCATCATAATTCTTTCAGAATTGGTCAAAGATATTTACTGAGTATTTGTTTTTCTACTCAATCTTCAGTTATAGTTCATAAAATGGAAAACAACAAAACACAAGTCAGAGTCCTGTATTTAGAAAAACTTCCAATTTACTTTGATTAAAATAGAAATACAAGGGGAACTGGGCTTAAGCATCCTACTCTTGATTTCATCTCAGGTCATGATCTCACAGTTGGTGGGGTGGGGCTCTGCACCGACAGCATGGAGCCTCTTCGAGATTCTTTGTCTACCTTTCTCTCTGCCCCTCCCCAGCTCGCTCACTCTCTCTCTCTCTCTCTCTCTCTCAAAAATGAATAAATAAACTTAAAAAAACAGAAATACATGATTTATATGATAGGTGAACAAATACACATACATACATATGTAAATATGTGCATAAATGCATGTATAGATAAATAGCTATAAAATTCCATGTTTAGTTATATATACACAATAACATTTTAAAAGAATATTTATTATAATGGTTTCTATGACCTGATTTGAAGAATATTTGTTTTTGAAATGCTTGTGAAAATAATTGCTGATAAAACTGTGTTTGCCTTGGAGTGCCTGGGTAGCTCAGTAGTTTAAACGGCCAACTCTTGATTTTGGCTGAGGTCATGATCTCACCGTTAGTGAGTGTGAGCCCCACATTGGGCACTGTACTGACAGTGTGGAGTCCGTTTAGGATTCTCTCCCCACCTCCCCGCTTTTACCCCATGTGCACAAGCATTCTCTCTTTCTCTCTGTCTCTCTCAAAAATAAATAAACATTAAAAAATTGTTTGCCTCGTGAATATTAAAATAAGGAATGCAATTTCTCATTTATAGAAAATTTAGAATTCTCTTCTATGATAATGAATCAACCTATTCTATCTATCTATCTATCTATCTATCTATCTATCTAATATCTATCTATCTATCTATCATCTATCTATCGTCTATCTCTCTCTCTACCCATCTCTATTCTATAGCGCTGAATTCCTTTTTTAATTTTATTTAAAAACACTTTTTAAGTTTATTTATTTCTTTTTGAGAAATAGCATGGGCAGGGGAGGGGCAGAGAGAGAGAGAGAGAGGGAGGGAGAGAGAGAGAAAGAATGAGAGAGGATCCCAAGCAGACTCTGCACTATCAACACGGCCTGATGAGGGGATCAAACTCACTAACTGAGACATCATGACCTCAGCCAAAACCAAGAGTCAGACGCTTAACCGACTGAGCCACTCAGGCACCCTACTATAGTGCTGAAAGCATATTGAGGACAGAGTATATGTCTTTTTTAATCCCTGCAGTCACTGGTGATTGGCAGTGCCTTGTTTTCCATAAATTTTTTGCATTTCTTTGAACAAATTTTTACTGAAGTAACTTAAAAAAAAGTTTCTAAGTTTAAATATTTAAAACATAGATATGGATGCACATCTATTACCAAAATGTGTCTCTGGTGCTTGCTTCAGCAGCACATATACCAAAATGGTATCTCTGAATTAAGACTACTTTGGTGTTGTAACACTTGCTCATTTTCTGAGACCAAAGCTCTATGTGAGCGAGACATGTTCTTCCTATAGCAGTCTGAGGTTATTTTAAGTGAAGACAAGAGAATATTTGTCTTATATCAGTGTTATTTGTGTCTTACTAAAAGTCTTTTTTTAATTTTTATTTTAGCCAATGTGAATCTTGGCAGTACAAAAAGCTGAAGCAGATTGCATAGATTTGTTTTACAAATATAAGCCATTAACCTTGGACACTGCAAGATAAAGATGCAATTTTAGTCTTCCTCTTACTATTTAGACCCCCCAAATTTCAGTTCCACTTTAAACTTTGTTATCTAATTGCTGGCAAGATATGAGAGGTTGCCTCTAACATCTTTAGCATTCATTCCACATTTATGCATATGTGTATATAGATAGATAGGGATAAGAGATATGTGAATATATATAAAATCTTCTACTTACACGTAAGAAACTGTCCAAGGAACCATTCTCCATGTATTCTGTGACAATCATAACTGGTTTACCTGGATATATGATAAATAACAAACAAATATCATGCGATGAATATATATAGAATACACTATGATACACCTGATGAATTAAAAAATGTAAACTATCTTCCCAGTTTTAACAAAGAAACATTTTTCAATAGAAAATAAAACTAAAAAAAAAAAAAAAAAAAAGGAAGAAGATTGGTTTTCAGAACAAGGGCCTATAACCTATGATATCTAAATTGGCTTATTTGGCATGGCTCTTTGTGAACCTAATATATACCCCTTTTATTCCCTTTAACTGCATCTCAGCTGATCTACAAAATCAAGTATTTCTGCTTTCCAGCCCAAGATAGAGCCAGGATTTCCACAATCATTTGTATTTTCTACAGATATTTATAGAACTATGGACTAGGTGCTCCTTTTTATGCTGGTTAGAGCAAGTAAATCAAAGTCCCCATCTTCATGGATCCTACATATGATTTTCATAAAACAATTAAGACTAATAATTATAACTTTTAAAATCTGTATAATTAACATATTAAAAATTATAAAATCCATGTTTAAACGGAAAATAAAATTAAAATTGTTGTTGGCAGTAACTTATAATAACCATTTTAGAAATATGTGGACTTAAATGCCATTATACCTTTTAATGAGCATTTAAATGTATTTATATGGTCTTATTGTATGCAAAAGTAGCGACCTGAACAGAGTATGCTGTTACTTTTGGAAATTTATGCTGTGGGAAACATTTAAAATATGAAAAAGTGTTAGATACAAAAGTGCTAAGTATATTTATATAGAGATTCACAAATAGAATATATGTTAAGCCATGGGTAATAATTTAATACGATCGTTGGGTGTTAATTCTATGGATTATTTTGAATTAAAATGAGAACTCTGAAGCCTAGCATTTTACATTATTGTTACACTTTAATATCATGTGAACAAAGCTGAAAATATACTCTATATACGTTATGACAACAACCTGGAAAATAAGTAACGCAAAATGAACTTTTCAAAAAAAAAAGAAATATGGAAGATGGATATTTTTTTTTTTTTATTTTTAAAAATTTTTTTTTTTCAACGTTTATTTATTTTTGGGACAGCGAGAGACAGAGCATGAATGGGGGAGGGGCAGAGAGAGAGGGAGACACAGAATCGGAAACAGGCTCCAGGCTCTGAGCCATCAGCCCAGAGCCCGACGCGGGGCTCGAACTCACGGACCGCGAGATCGTGACCTGGCTGAAGTCGGACGCTTAACCGACTGCGCCACCCAGGCGCCCCTGGATATTTTTTTATATATGGGAAACACTAGTAAATTTTTTGCATAGTTAGCATTATATAACATTACATATATACACATATATATTACATACATACATTATATCACGTCATCTTCACATCATCCTATGCTTTAGTAACATATATTATTCCCATTTTATGATGCCCTCAACCAAAAGCATAGTGGATTTAAGAAACTAGCTGAGGTTACATAATTAGCTAGTTCTCTAGCAAATCCTTAACATGGCTGTCTCTGATTTCAAAGCCTACACTGTTACTACAATATAATTCTCTTCCTTTATTTTTGCTGTAATATTGTTTTAAATATAATTCCATTCTATTACAAAAAGAAGGCAAATTACTTGCCTTCCATGTCAGGAGAACCTGAATCAAGTCTTGAGTGAGCACTGCTGAAAGACTTTGAGCAAATTGCTCTTTAACAAATATCGATGCATCCCTAATACAGAATACACTTTTAAGCTTTCCTCATATGTTCCTTCTATATCATGAAAGTTAGTTTGCTATTCTGGTGATAGAAAATAGCGTTCTTCAAACTGAGGGTTGATGGGGGGTGGGAGGGAGGGGAGGGTGGGTGATGGGTATTGAGGAGGGCACCTTTTGGGATGAGCACTGGGTGTTGTATGGAAACCAATTTGTCAATAAATTTCATAAAAAAAAAAAAAGAAAATAGCGTTCTTTGCTTGCTTTCTCCTTTCATAGGTAAAAACTCTTAACTCACACTAGTTATGAATTATGGCTTGGTATCATGCAGGTTATACTTGTTATATTTAGCATTTGAATGCATCCCAAGCTATATGTCTTATTTAATGAGAGGTAAAATATATTTAAATTCTACAATTTTCAGATAATTTTTATATATGTAACAATCGATATACCAATCTATCCTCCATTAAGATACTGATTTAGTTATATATTTTGGGTAACACATCATATATATCTTGTTAATCTGGTAAATGTCTGAAAAGCCATTCATTTATCCGAAGGCTTAAGCCTCCAGAACTTGCTTCTTCAAAATTCTAATTAAGCGCTGATTTGACAATATTCAAGACAAAAAGGAAGATTCAACATTTCCTTGGAAACTTCTATCTCTCTTGAACTGATAAATCCACTGCCTAAAGACTGATCCCAGAGACTGACCCGAAATTAAAAGAATGGATGAACAAACAAATAAATGAACGAAAGAATGAATGAAATCTTTCATAGGCATGTTCTCCATAAATCACTATAATTTTCTATGTTCTTGCCTTAATACAATTCTGTGAAGAATAATATGCCTGCAAAATTCAATGCACACATTAAGTGTAGTCATAGATAGTTTGCCTCACACAGCCAACTGTCAATTACAGTGGCCAGTTACTGTGTTTTTGTACTACCTAGACCTTTGCTTATCACTCGTTTCCTTCTGGCTCCCAGCCCTATGACCATTTCATTTCTTGTTAGCATGTCTAGTGGAATGTTTGGCAAGGGAAATAAAAGTAGCTGAAAAATCAAACCAGTCAATTAAGCCAAAGCCCCATGACCATTCAGAAATCAGATCAGGCTGCATTTAGCTCTAAACTTTAGGTATTTGTAAACACATCAGTTAAGAGGGGCAAGTCTGAAAATATGCTTTACATTAAGTTCAAAGATGCAGCAAACCCAAACGTACAGACAAAGAATAAACAAAATCACAAATATTCTACCTTGGAAAGCCTTAATTTTTAACTTTTTTTTCTTTTTTTTTTTAAGTGTCTAAGTGTCTATTCTGCCTTAGTTTCACTTGTGCTTTTGATTATATAAATAGGGTTAAAGGAAAAGAAACTCTCCATGACAGTGGTGAGAACTAGTTCTAACATGTATTAAATACAGCTGGAAATCATAAAATATCAGCTCGTCCGTACATGGATGCAATGTATTTCTATCCAAGTTTGCATGCTCTTTCATATGTATTTTCAAGAGCTTGTATCATTCGCCGCCCTCAGAAATCCTAAAATGCATCTGAGTATCCATACTAAACTCACCAAAATTATTGTGGGATAACTGGCTGAAGTGAAACTCCAATAAAAATGAGCAAAGCAAATTGTGCAGAGGAATTTTGCTTTTATTCCTCAATTGATTCTTTTTTTTTTTTTTTAATTTTTTTTTCAACGTTTTATTTATTTTTGGGACTGAGAGAGACAGAGCATGAACGGGGGAGGGGCAGAGAGAGAGGGAGCCGCAGAATCTGAAACAGGCCCCAGGCTCTGAGCCATCAGCCCAGAGCCCGACGCGGGGCTCGAACTCACGGACCGCGAGATCGTGACCTGGCTGAAGTCGGACGCTTAACCGACTGCGCCACCCAGGCGCCCCTCAATTGATTCTTGAGTGTAGATAAAATTATGACCTTTTATAATTAAAGGGTTACAGGAAACAAATCAGTCTGTTACAGTCAGTTGGTTCATTTCCTCAACTATCCCCAGTGGCTCAGATATATTACTAATCATGAACCACTGTTTGATGACAGAAGAAATGTGATTTTGAAAACTAAGATTTCCATGTTCAGCACCATGTATTCCAACCACAACTTTCTAATCACATTTTCTATAAAAAGAAGAGCCGGAAAATGTAATAAATATACAGCCATACATGAGATTTTTATTTCAACTATCAAATAAATATTGGCTTTAGATTAAAATGTTTTCATTAAAACATAAAAAGTATTTATCAATGATTGAAATATTAAAAATTACTGGAGTGCCTGACTGGCTCAGTGCGTAGAGCATGCGACTCTTGACCTTGAGGTTGTAAATTCAAGATCCACATTGGATGTAGAGATTACTTAAAAAAATAAAATTAAAAATAATTATTGAAATTTAATTCATTTTCAAAAGAAATGCTATTAATTCCTATTACCGGTAATTGTATCTCACATACTCTATGTCTCATTTTCAAAAGACTTAAACATACTCTAAACACAGGAGTATGGTTTATAAAATCAAAACTTTGACCTTAGCAGCCTGCACTCATTGTTAGTATCATGGAGCTAGAATCAAGGAGGAAGCCAGAAAGCATAACCAGGAGAAGGAAAAATAAAAAATTAAAAAATGACAAATACACCTCATTATTCCCAGGAAAAAAGACTAGAATCACTTTTGATTAGAAAGAAAATGTTGCGGTTTTAGATTTTCACGTACTATGTCTGACTGAGAGAGATATTGCGATGACCTAGAGTGTTTTTCTGTGGTTTCCCATTATCATATAAAACTACAGGGTAATCTTTTCCAAATTCAATTTTAATCAAGACATTATTCATTTCCAAAATGACCCCTATTACATCCACTGGTCTAGGAGTTAATGAGGGCAGGAACCAACTCCATGTTGGTTATGTTCTAAAACTAGCACCTAGCAGAGTGCCAGTTAAAATTGATCATCTCGGGGCACCTGGGTGGCTCAGTTGGTTAAGCGATTGACTTAACCTTCGACTTTGGCTGAGGTCATGATCTCACGGTTTGTGAGTTCTAGCCCCGCGTGGGGCTCTGTGCTGACAGCTCAGAGCCTGGAGCCTGCCTCAGATTCTGTGTCTCCCTCTCTCTCTGCCTCTTCCCCCACTTGCACTCTGTCTCTCTCTTTCTCAAAAATAAATAAACATTTTAAAAAATTGATCATCTCATGTCTATCATTTCAGGGTGTCTAAGGACAATCTCTTTCTTAAAAATTAGGCTAAGAAACACTTTCTCCCAAGTCTTCTTAAACAACCATGCTCCATCAATCTCAGTATGCTGAATGCTTTACATTCAACTGACTTTACGTTTTTAAAATTTATTTTTGCTTAATTTGAAACAAAATTTAATACTTTCAAAGACAGGAACAGATAAAAGTACAGCATAGGCAACGTGGTCAATAATATGCCGTACATTTAAAACAAATATATCATTGTACATCAACTGTACTTAAATTAAAAAAGACAAGAGCAATATTTCTACTCTCCCTTTGAATACAAAGCTTATTTGCATAAGTACAACAATAATTAATAAATATAGTAATCTGAATGTGCTCAGTCTGATTTTATAAGGACAGCTTAGCATTTCCCTTTTCAGGCTTTCTACCTTTTATTTATTTTCTTGTTCAACTATAGAAATTAAGGCCTTAGGTATATTAATGAATTAAAGTGGTAATAGTAGCATTCTCACTTCTACTTTAAAATAAATGTGTTTATGTTTTACTACTAAATATGATGTTTGTAGGCTTGTTCGTTTTTGTTTTGAGGTTTTTACATCTATGAAACATACATATTTTCTATGTAGGATGTGCTAAGAAAACTTTTTAAACTAAGGTGTTTATTTTCTGCATCCATCGAGATTGGCTTTTTCTTTTCTATTAATGTGAATTTCCAGAATGATTAAATAGTAAACCAACTTTGCCTTCTTGGAATAAACTAAACTTGAGAATTATATAGAATCTTTTATGATACATTGTTAGCTATGGCTTTACAATTACTCGAGTGTTACTGATTTTTTGTTCATGAATTACAGTTGTTTTCCTCTCTGAAAATATTATTCTATGCTTTGGTATCAAGATATCATTAACCTCATGAAATAAGGGTGTTTTTTTTTCTCACTTTCTGCAAGAATTTGTGTATGACTAGAACTACTCAGACAGTTATTAAGTAAGTATATAATTATAGCTCTTCTTTAGGAGAGTTATTGTAGATTTAAACTAGTGCTCTTTAAAAGTCAGTCTTTGGGAACATGTGTCATGCTCTAACAAATGTTGTTAAGTTGCATTTAACCTTTCAAAAATATCATAAGTTCATACTATTTAAATGGGGAAAATAGACAACAACATATTTTTTTGTAATTCAAATGTGGCCAATACAACCAAAAGATATAAATGGGCAATGTTGGAAAAATAAAGAAAGTTCTTAAGCATGTAAAAATAGCATTCCCTGTCTTATGTTTTTCTCCTATATATTCAGCAAAGATTTTCCTAATTTTGTTGCTGTGGACACTAAGAGAGGCTCCCGACTCCTTTCTCAGATTAGTCATGAACGCATGAGAACTTGGGTTACCAGAGTTTGTTTTAACAAACTACTTCTACAAATTATTAATAAAATAAATATAACACATATATGGACTATATTAAATACTACAGGGAGTTAGTACCCTTAAGATAAGTACAGAAGAAAACCCTTAGAGAGAAGCAAACAGGACAAAGCAAGAATTTGGCATCGTCACCACAGAATGATGTCTTATTTCAGCGATATTTTTTTTATCACATATGCAGGAGATAGAAAAGAACAAACAAATGACTAAGCTTTTGGTGGAAGGTGGATGCTCATACCAGCATAGAAATGTTTTAATTATGAGAAATTGTCCTAATGTTCTGCTCACTGTATTCATTAATGATGCAAAGTTATAGTTAAATTGCATTATTATTTTTTTAATTTTCAGAAAATAATCCCTCTCCAAATACAAAAACACATCAACCTTATCTAGTATAATTCCTTTTATTTCACTGGGTGAATAGTGGCCAATGGAGGTCTTCTTGGAGTATCAACATCATTTGACTAATGGTGTGATGGCAGAAATATCAAACATTTGCTAAAAACAAGTTCCATCTTTTTGAACTCCAGCTAAAATTGATAACACATGTTAGTACCAAGTTCTGAGCAGAGACTGTGCCCCCAGCTTTCTGCTACTTTGAAGATCAGAGACTCTCTCACCTTCTCTTGTTTAAGACCATCAGGCTCAAAACGTATCATTAAAATTGTTTATGGCTCAATTCAAATAAATGAAAATATAATGATTGAATAAAAGGCTTTCTCTAAAAGACTTGAAAATGATACATTATAACAGACCTAGTGTTTCAAGCATATAATTAATAGCAGTAGTTTAAAAAATTATCATTGAGCAAAAAAGGGAATTGTTTCAAGAATTTTTTTTTTTCTACACAGCCAAGATTAACTGATAAAATCTCAAGCTTACCAGAAGTGGTAATTTAGATTTTCATGGCTCTATTTCACTTAACAATGTATTCCTACATAATCTTATTTGATCTTTAAAGTATCTGGAAATAGTGAAGTAGAACTGCTCTTCCAAATTACAGGTGAAGAAAATGAGTCCCTGTGACTGGTTTGATTCGCCAACGGTCTCACAACCAGTTGGGTTGAGTCAAAACTAAAACTCTGAACCTCTGATTCTTTTTTTTAAAGTTTGTTTGTTTGTTTGTTTGTTTAGAGAGCACACACACAATCAGGGGAGGGGGAGAGAAAGAATCCCAAGCAGGCTCCATGCTGTCAGCACAGACTGTTGGTTGAGTATCTGACTCTTGGTTTCAGCTCAGGTCAGGCCCGAAACCAAGAGTCAGATGCTCAACCAACTGAGATACCCAGGTGCCCCTGATCCTCTGATTCTTAATCCAGATACCGATATAATTGTTTTTTTTTTCCTTAAAACACAGGTTTGTTTATTAAATTATAAGCTCTACATCACTCTTGGGGTGTGTGTGTGTGTGTGTGTGTGTGTGTGTGTGTATGTTTCTAAACTTTGCAATTGGATTGTTTTAATAGTCATATATTCTCAGGGAACAAAGAAAATAACAGGAGCGGATGAATAACTTCTGGTGATAAAATTGCCTTATTTATAAGTTAAATGCAACGTATTAACTTTATTCTAAGGACTGCTGCTTCCTCTCCGATGTTATAGGGTACCAGACTTAGAGGTTTTAAATATGCCACTAAAAGAGTTCAAAATCTAATTCTAGGTCTGCTACCCTATTATGTTCACACTATATGAGATGACTGGGATCTGTATAGTCAGATTTGGCAGCCTCTTACATGCTTATATGACCAGGGAGATATATCAAATTTAGAACTTTCACCCTAAGAATAGGCAGTTGTAATCCATATTAGAATGTTACAGAATCAGACTTGAATAAGGTATTTAATGGATAATACCTGTGGTTTTTAAAGTCTTTTTTTCCTCAATGCAACTTTTTTTTTTTTGCATTTTGGTCTTGGGGATTGTTTTATGATTCTCTTTGTCAGCTGACCATAGTTCATATTTGATTATTTCATTTTTATATTTCAAGAAATCCTGCCATAATAATTATGGTTTAATATTGCTCATCATTCAGTAAATGAATTTATAGGTAACATCTAGTAAAATGTAACAAATCAGTTTCAATAATACATAACACTGGAAATCAAAAAATCAATTTACATTTGATAAAATATAAGACCCTATCAATGAATGTAAATTTAAACCTAATATTTAGTTTGTCATTTTTATCTCATTTTTTTCTTAGGTGTAGGTGTTGAAGTTAGGTGATAATTCTGCCCATGCTAAAATATAACGATTTTTTTCCATCACTCTCTGAGCGATACATGCAATTACACAACTGCACTTCATGCATTCAATTTAAAGAACAAACACTGAAGAAAGACCTATAGGAAGAAGATGTTGCTCTGTTCCTCATTCAATCAATCAATCAATCAATCAGTGTCTTTATTCCTTGACATTGGTAAATTAAGTATCCAGCATGATCCAGGTTCTATTTTAGTCACTGATTATAAGAAACGTGGATTCTTGCCCTTTATGAGTGTTTACATTTTGTTTTAGATGTTAAGGGTTATTAATGATCTCCAGAAAAATGTTGAAGCTTGAGGGAGTCTTTGGTATGATCAAATTATTAGGGAAAATTAAAAAAAAATCAAGATACAAAAGAATAAGTAGAAGACAAGATGAAAATTAGAAACCCATTTTTGTTCACGGTTGGGGACAGACGTGAAACCAACAGACCAAGTTTCCAATGCCATCTCTAGCACTTTCTAATTAGACAAGCGACTTGCTCTTTATAGTTATTGTTTGTTCAAATGTAAAATGGAATTATTGTATCTAACTCACAGGGTAGTAGTGAGAATGAAATGATGTCCATAGTACACTTTCGGGCACATAATAGTGAATGCATAAAGAAAACCTTATGAAAACTGGGTTAAAAGAAAAATGGTTACATAAGTACAAATGCATTTCCTCCTTAGTGGGGCTCAAGATCTGGACAACCAGTCGGTGAGGATGCTATAAAGGAGACTAAATGGCTAATTGACTATTAAAACATTAAGTTGTATGGTCTGGCCCTGGAGGAACAAAGGATCCCAATCCTTACTACTACTGTGTTTTTATCATTACTTAAAAAAAAAATTAAAACAAGGTCTTCATCAGAAAATATTTCAGTGTTATTACTAGTATGGCCTAATTTTTAGGAGCATGAAGGGAAAAAATGCTTCTTACAACACTTAATGTGGCCTTACAGTTTATGGTTAAATTCTACATTGCTCAGTTCTTAATCCCATTTATTATATTACAAACTCTAAAGGAAACCAAAGTACATTTCAATTATGCCATGCTCTTGTGAGAAAGGAACTGCCTTTTTAGTCACACCAAGATGAGAATAGGTATTAGTCCCATTTGGAAAGTGCTCCATGTAATGTTAAAGAAAAATATCATTGTGAAAAATTTAATGTGTAATGTCTGTTGGTAACCATAGAATATGTAAATGTGGTGCCAATGAATTATCCCCTAAAGGATGCCAAATTTCCTGCCATATGTTGTCTTTCGCTCTAAGTAGTTTGCTGCCAATTTAGCTTATTCTTCATCCTGTGCTCCAAAATCTCGAGGAAAAAAAAATCCTAGAGCATTCTCAAGAGGTTTTCATTGGTACTGGAGCCAAAAATCACATATCTGCCTCACGGGATTCCTTTTGAGTCTGGCTGGAGAAACTATCATGGAAATAAGTTTAGATCTCTATCATGGGCTGTGAGCCAGAGTTTCCCCAGCCCAGTCAAAAATCCATCTGGGACTCTAGATTAGAATTATTTGAAATCCACAGAGAACCAGGAAAAGGCCTTGGGTCTAATGTGATCCCACTCTTTACAGCTCAGAAGTATTCCCCAAACCCCCATAATTTCCCTAAAGCCAGGGGGGTAAAGATTTGGAAGTTTAACTAAAACTGGTGAACAGTAAAAGAAAAAGCAGCTAGCTGGGAGTTCCGCAGTTCCTGTCAAAACTGAGTCATCGTTTTGCCTTGCTAGTCCACGTAACAGAGACTTCTCCACAATTCGCTTAACTGCCTTTTCATCAATGTGTCTTAATGTGGTCCTTTCTTTTTAGCTCTTAATTTTTTTTCAATTTTTAAAGATGTAGAGCAATACTTTCAATATAATACTAAAGGCCTATGCTTTCTTGTCAAAGAAAGGCATGGCAACCCCAAATAGTCTCTGTGAGGACTCACATAGCTACGAAAAAAATGTCAAAATTCTGAAATGATTGAGTTAGGGTTTAAATAACCTCTGCTCAACATAGGCAAAAGTCAATCTTTCGGCTTGACTTACTTTTAGTAACAACTCCCTCCAATCGAATGATGTTGGGATGGTCAAATTGTCCCATAATGCTTGCTTCTCCCAGGAAGTCTCTCCTCTGCTTTTCTGTGTAGCCCACTTTCAGGGTCTTGATGGCCACTGAAATTTCTTTTTTTGAAGGGAGTTTTAAGCGACCGCTGCACACCTCTCCAAATTCACCTGTTAGTATAACAAAACGACAACAAAAGGTAAGGAGTTATATAATAAAAATATTATCAACAGATAATAATAGATTTTCAGATATTATTAGCAGATAATAAGAGATAATAAACTGTTCCCTGTCAGTAATTCCATTCAAAGTATTTACACCTTTGACCTGCAAGATATACACTTAGATCTCCAACTTAATTTAGAACATGATAATTGGAGACTCCCTAAGAAACCCCAGAACATCCAGAACCTAGTAGGAAATGGACCTTGTGAGTAGCCTCATACATTTTGAAGTACCACCCTGTGAACAATATAATATGAAAAAGCAGGAGGAAAGTATGAAGGCTATATCTAACAGGGTTTTAGCTCCTTGTTCTCATAGCCACCATCTCCTCAGGTTAATCAACAGACCAATATAGATATTATCGGTTGAGCAGTGGATTATATTTCAGATGTTTCTAGTCATTCTGTTATTAATAAGAGGACCAATTTAGTTATATACTCAGACTCTCTGAAAATGAGAACAGAAGCATCTGCTACCAATTCATTTTATTGGAGTATTGGCATGTTGCATTATTGACATACGAGTTGTAAAGTTCTCTGAGCTTCTGGAAGGAAGAAGATGAATATAGTATTTTCAAAAAAAGGTAGCATATTTTTTCTACAGAATCACTGTAAATATTTTCAAAGTCTTCAATGAAAAATCTTGTTTTAAATGTACAATTAATCCAGAATCTACTGAATTTGGAATGTTGGTGACATTTAAATAGTCTAACCCTACTGGTATAAAATTGCCTAGAACTAGTTTGGGCACTATCTTCATATATATTGTTATTGAGAAGATTTACCCATAACTCTTTCATCCTATTTTGAACTTCCTGAGAGCAGAGGCCCTTTACATTCATTTCTCTGTCCCACTGCTTGTCATGGTAATTGCCACAAAGTAGTACCACGCATAGAATGCTCCTTGTTCAGAGAGGAATTCCTAATATTGTGCAGACTACTAGATATGATTTGTACAACACTTTAAAAAATGTTTTTTAATACCAAATGAGAGATTTTTCTGAAAAGGATTAATTGCATAATTCATTGTTAGGCTGTCTGTGGAATGGCAGAGGATTCTTGGTCCAACCTTCTCACTGTGAGTTTTTGTACAAGCTCCATGCCCCATGGCTCAGCCAGAGAGAAGCTGTCAAGAAGTGAGATGCTTCTTCTCTATATTTTGTTCAAGCAAGTGGTTCAACCCACAAAAGCAGCAGGTTGTCCTATTGATTTACCAGCTGCATTACTACAAATGACTTGCTTCTCTCCAGGAAGCTCTAAACTTCCCCAGACTTGACCCCTTTCTCAGGAATCCACTTTTGTCACTGTTTCAAAACCATGACTTATGCTGTAACTTGTCAAAGTCACATAAGGTCCAAAAGCAGTTATTTATACATTTTAAAAATAAATACCCATCAGTTGGCAACACTATGACCGATACTGAAAAACACAGAGTTATAATGCTAAATAAGGCAGGTCTAATTTCTTCCCTTTGAAGGAATACAGAGAAGATAGCAGTATCTGTGGCTAGAGTGTTCTTTAGGATTATAGGGAGAATCAGGGGTAGAGCTTGAGAACATTGATTGATCTTTTGAAATCCAAGGAAGAATATGTCATTAGAGAGTGTGAACATTAGGAGAATTGTAATAAAAGTAAATCACTGTTAGAATCTATAAGCAATACTAAGACTTCCTTTCCTTATACTGGGCTATTGGAACATTGCCAGAGAGCTCCAGTTCATGCTGCATAAACATTAACTTTGAGCAAACCATAAGAAAGCATCCATAAATACATTTCTATTTTCTGAAAGAAAGTTCTGCCGTTATCATGAGTCAATATGCTGCAATGGACCATGTATTAAATTTTCATGTTATCACCACTTATTCAATGTGACAAGTCACTTGTCAGTAGATTGCAGGACAGATAATACAGTGCTGTAGGACACAGAATGGATTCTAGGGCCTAATTGCCTCTGTCACTTACTGTGATTTTGAACTGGCATCTTTTCTTAAAATATTTATTTATTTATTTTGAGAGAGAGAGCATGCATGTGTGTGGGGAGGGGCAGAGAGAGGGAGGGGGAGAGAGAATCCCAAGCAGGCTCCAGGCTCATGAACCTTCACATCATGACCTGAACTGAAATCAACAGTTGGGTGCTCAACTGACTGAGCCAATCAGGTGCCCCTTGAACCAATGTCTTAACCTCTCTGTACCTTTCTCTCCTTATCTATAACATGGGAACACCAATTGCATCTAACTCATGAGGGTTTTTTTGTAATTAAATGAATTAATGTATGTAAAGATGCATAGTGTAATCTATGTGTTAGCCACTATTTTCTTCTTTGAGTTCAGACCCATCTTAAGAAGGATAAACTATCTATCTACTGCTAAAGAGTTAGATCACATTGAAGAGTGAATACAAAAATGCTTTTTAAAATGTCAAGTTCTGTATTAATGTTAAGAAGAGATGGTTGTGATGATGATGGTGATAACAAGGTTAATGTCATGCTGGACAAGTATTTGTAAAGGGCAGCATTTTGTAAAAGTCCTTCACTGGAGAGATCAGAGGAAGAGTTCAAATTTCAAGTGGGTCAATTAGCGTTCCTTTCCTTCTCAAGGAAATATCTGACATATGTAAATGTATATCTACCTTCAAAATTCAGAAAATGTTTCAGTAATGCTAATTTTTAAAAACCCCCAAACTCTGAAATGTGATTATTTCATCCGATAAATACTAGAAATGGTCACCAAGATGTTATACTAAACATAGAAATGGTAAACATTAATTCATTTATCTTCCTAATCAACAACTGTGTTGGAAAAATTAACAAATTTGGGCAAATGCAATGCCCGATCTTTCCACCTAGCCAAATTTTACATGGTCTTATTCAATTTGCTCTGAACCTATAAGAAAACACACACACACACACGAACACAAAAAACAAAAACCTTAGATCCTGTCATTTCTAAGTAAAAGCACAACTATAAGATCACTTGGAAAGCACTGCTTGATTGTTTAATCCAATAACTGCAGTAGTTTTCATTTGTCCTTTGAAATAAAGTATGTTTTATGGGACTGGGTACACTATATTCTGATTTAAGATGCACAACACAAAATTGTTCAAAATAAAATTTCTTACACTCATTTCATCTAAAATAGAAGAAAAAATCTACTTGTGTTTAAGTAGAATGATACTCTTCCCTCGCTTCACATTCCATTCTCCTACTCTTTTAATAAAAGAAGCATAATGAAAATACGTATTGAACAATTTTGATGTGTCAACTAAGCACTGGTCATAAATTATCTCAATTAATCCTCACAAAAATGTTAGAAGAAGGCACTAGTGTAATTATCAGTGTCTAATATGGAGTTTGAAATTGGAAAAAAAAAGGATTCAAATTTTGGTTTCCCAACGAATAACCATGTGCCTACAGGTCATTCAGATTTTTAGATCTTGTTTTCTCATCTAGAGAAATGGAGACAATAACTATCTAAAATTAAATACCATGTGAATGCCTAGCATAGGAGTTAAATATATTCTACTTTCAGAAATTTTCAGTATTTAATCCTGAAATACTGGTTGGATTGAAGAGTAAAACTGGGAATTTTAGTCATTGTGCATTCCATTATTTAAAAATTTACTACTTTGAGAAAGTTAATTTGTGGCTTAATTTTAATTTTGTTATTTAAATTTGTTATTTGGTATTTGGTATAATTCTTCTGATTATCCAATGTATAAATGAGTTTCTGTTATTCCTGTTTTTCTGTATGAAACCTCTGACAGAAAATTAGAGAATTAGCCCACACAAATAGGGTCTTTCTTCATATTTGACTGTGAAAGTTCTGTCATTGACCACAAGATTCAGCCTTTTAAAAATGGAAGATAACTGCTAATCATTTTAGTATAATTATAAATTTTTTATGCACAACATTACTTTAAAAATTTTTAAAGGATATAGGAAATGAGTAAGTGTATAAATGCAAGAAGGCTTGCCATGAATAGGTTGTTATTGGAGTAGTTGTGGAAATGGGTAGTATTATACTATACTATCCATTATACTATTAGACAATTTCAGCTACTTTTGTAGATATTTTATATTTTGCAAAAGAAAATGTTAAGAAAAATTGATAGCTTTCAAAATCTTGATTTCATATTCTACCCTTGAAAGGCTAATCAAGACAGACTAGAATTGGATGCATACAATATTATATCTTCCAGGAGAAGAATAATCGACCTTGAAGATATACTTGTTTGCAAACAAAACAGGCATAGTTTTATTGTCCTTAGGAAAAGGAAAATAAGGAAAATGAGGATATTGGCTGAAAAATCTTGAAAATGGAGCACATTTTTTACAAATATGTTTGAAGAAAGAAATGAACAAAGTTGATCTGTCCTGATCTTTCATGAGCATCAGGGACTGATTGTTCAATGATTTAGTGTAAGTAGCCTTTCCTTTTGTTTTATTTATCAGATACCATTTTGTAAGGTTTATTTGAGAGAGAGAGAGAGAGAGAGAGAGAGAGAGCGAGCAGGGGAGGGGCAGAGAAAGAGGAAGACACAGAATCTGAAGCAGGCTCCAGTCTCTGAGCTGTCAGCACAGAGCTCAACGCGGGGCTTGAACTCACAAACTGTGAGATCATGATCTGAGCCAAAGTAGGACACTCGACCTACTGAGCCACGCAGACGCCCCTCAGATACCATTATTAATGAGTGCGTCTTGTCTCACACCACTGTGTTCTAGCGTTATCAGTAACATCTCTCTAGATAAGCTTTTACTAGTGGAAAGGGTCCCAAAGTTCAAGGTCCCCATGTGTCTGTCTGGCCTCTAGACACTGGCTGAGCATAAATGAGTTTCTCCTTCTCATATCGTTTGATTGTGCAAAGTCTTTGTGCTACGTATGCTCCTGAGGTTTCCATGCTGGAGAACAGTGCACTCTTGTGGGACAATAGTAACACCAGAGCTACAAGAACCACGTGCACCACAGAGCAGTTTACAAAGCAGAAGTGTACAAATGAAAGAGAGTAACCGATATTTATTTGTGTTCACTGGATTAAGCACAGATATATGATGAATGTGTGTATTCTTAAGTCTTAATTGTGGAAAAAGAAGCGCATGCTTTATTTTCCTTTTATGAATTACTAGTTTCATATTAGAATATCACCTGCACAGGTGAGTTTTAGCAGGCTGAAATACTAATAAAGTTAGAGAAGATTTACTAAATTATCATTTCATTTAGATAATATGAATTACTCAGATTTTCCTGCTTGAATAATAAATACTGCTACCTTTCTAAATACTGCTTTGTTGTATAGAAAAACAGAGAAAATTATATGCACATTTGTGTAAAGAAGCATCCGTCATAAATATAGTACTTGAAGGAAACATGATCTGATGCTACTCACTATTCAATGAGCTGGTTTCTCAGGCCTTCTATTTCCCACATCAACATAACTACTTTGCATTTGTTTTTAAAAAAATTTTTTTTTCAACGTTTATTTATTTTTGGGACAGAGAGAGACAGAGCATGAACGGGGGAGGGGCAGAGAGAGAGGGAGACACAGAATCGGAAACAGGCTCCAGGCTCTGAGCCATCAGCCCAGAGCCTGACACGGGGCTCGAACTCCCGGACCGCGAGATCGTGACCTGGCTGAAGTCGGACGCTTAACCGACTGCGCCACCCAGGCGCCCCGCATTTGTTTTTAAAATAATATTGAAGAACGAGATGGTGGAGCAGAACTATTGTACAAGATTGTTTATTTTCACTTTTGAGTAGTAGTTTTAATCAAATGCACACTGAATGTCAGTGGATGTCCCTGTGTTTATGTGTAAATGTAAAAATAGTGTTATTTTATAAGTATCTGTAACTTTTATTGGAAAAAGGCAACTGCTATTCACAGTCACTCCAGAGCTGTTTGTTAATGGGATTATAATTGAGTCCATTAATGATTAGATTGAAGATGTATCTATATGAAAACAAACTTCGACAAAAATTTAAACTATATAAAGTTATAGGCAAGTATTAAAATGGAGCACTTTATGTTATTTAAACTATCCACTCAAAATAGTTTTGAGGAAGTTTGTGTAAAATGCGTCATTGATGATTTTACTTTGTGTCGCCTTTTTACTGTAATTCCAAAGAGGATTCTAAAATTGCCTGTTTTACAAACTCAAAATTTTCACTTAGTGAGCTTGTTTAAAGTAAGACGCACTTTTATCCTGTTATCCCTGTTTAGTCAAATAGGCTTTGTGACACATGATCGGCATAGTCAGGGGAAGACTGAGCTATTGAGGCTGCCGCCTCTGAAATTCAATAAATAAAAAGCTGGCCATGGTCTGTGAGTCTGCAAGTCTGGCACCTTTGAAATCATTACATTCCATTAAATGCTCCTTCATTTATTTATTGCCTGCCTTTGATGTTGAAATCAGAAAAATGTCCCTTTTCACAGCAGTATAACTTAGGCTTGAGAAATTGCACATTCTTAGGCAGCATTCTTATTCATAGTTGCAAACTTGTAATTAACATGTAGATAGAGAGTGGGGTTACTGTGGTGGTTACCTGCTCCAACAACTTTGTCAATGGATATGTTGGTGGCATCCAGTTCCTTAGCAAACTCATGAACCGCTTGGGTAGGGTCTTCGTATGTGTGTGGGTCAACGTAAGTCCTGAGACCTGGAAGTTTTACTGTTTAAGGGAAGGAAGAAAGGCATTATTGTAAAAACTGATTTATAAAAACTTTACTGAGAAAATTTTATAACCATATTATTAGTGAAAAAATATCCCTATTACCATAAAGTGAACCAAATGTTAGTTTATTCTGCAATTGGCAGAGAGGTTGGACTATGCATTGAACGATTTAAGAAACACAATTCCCCATAATGAAACAAAGAGTAACCACAATGAACTTTCTCAGCAAAAACACTACAAGGAAAATGAACATTCAAAAAGGGGAATCTCAAGGAGAAGATTGAGTAGATCCAGTAATTATACCATCAGCCGTAGTGAGTGCACGCTATGACACATTTATGATTCTACAAATAGTGCCGTAAACAAGTATTTATGAAAATGCCACATCTGACAATAAATCAAAGTTTGGGAAATATTTTCAAAAGGCAGTACAGTGACTAAAATTATAGATAAATTAATTAAAGGATATAAAACGGCATGCCTTTTGTCTGACACTATTCTGCTCTTAGTAACATTCACAATCAAACTCATCCCTTGTAATTATAGATATACTTAAACCTGTGAGGATATGCATATATGATATGGGTATTATATGAATATACTAACATAATATAAAATTACTGAAATCTTACTGTGTAGCTTTTCAGCATAAAGGCAATACAAATTCTCTATATTTTAATAATGGTGCCAAAAAGCTAAATCCCAAACATAAATTACATTTTTAGCCTATTAAATATAAACCTCCTTCATAATATGTATATTTATTTAATAATTCTGAAGGTGAAAATTTTTTGTGATGTTCTATAATTAAAATAGCATGGATAAAAGATATAGGAGAATCATTTTGGATTTGATTTAATATTAATGAGATTTCTATTATTTGGAAAAAATAAGTCATATTAGAAATAATTTGGAATGTTTAATAAACTAAATTTCTCTACAGTAAAACTAATTTTTTAAGTAAGCTTTATGCCCAATGTGGGGCTTAAACTCATGACCCGGAGAGATCAAGTCGTATGTTCTACCAACTGAGTCAACCAGTCACCCTTAAAACTAAATTTTTATAAAAGGGAACTTAGGATCTATTAAAGTACATAAACATGATCTAACACTAAAAGATATAGTATATGTATTTATATGATAGATTTTTGTTTTTAATTTTGGTAATTTTTTTAAAATTGGTAAAAAATATTGTTTTAGCAAGGGGCAGGAATGCATAATAGTGATTGTTTTTTTCATTTATGACCCTATATTATTGAAGGATATTTTTTATCCTAAAGTAACAAGTAAAATCAGATGTTATCTTTTACAGTATCCCTTTATAATGAAAGCATCTTAATGGCAAATTGCAACTGAACATTCAGTGATGACCAAAGAGGTCTCTGACTCATTTTGTAGTTTGCATGAAATGGATGTAGAGACTGATGACAGCAATTATTCCAGAGAGCCTTCAGCACGATGGACAGTAGGCCAACGGGTCCAGCATTTCATGGTTCGGGCTGAGAAATGATCAGTTCATTGACATACAGGACATCTTCATGAATTCCCTGGTTACACCACATAATAAGTTATGTTCCTGCAAAGTATCCATAAAGGTTTCAAGAGATGAAATAGAGGCATAAGAATAAATGGATTATAAAAAATAAGTGGTGGTTGGGAAGTAAAAATTCAATTTTCCTCAGTTACTTCTCCAGATGATTTTTGAGACTCTAGAATAGAAATGGGAGGGTCAGGAAGCAAATGGAGAAGAAAGGCTAAAGCTCCTCCTACTTGGCCTGTGTTGACATTGGCACTGCATGCAATACAACAGCCTCTCCATCCTGAGGCCAAGTGCAGATTATCGAGAAGACACCAATTTGAAGGTTACCTCCACAGAACTGGGGAAATGACAAGTCCTTTGCTCTTGCTTTGGGTAAACTGTGAGTAGAGCAGCTTTTGAAGTAAGAACTTTTGAAGCTTTTCTATTCTGAACAGCTCAGCAAAAAGAATTAGCTAGGTGTCAGAGAACGAAAGCTCTTGAATACTTGTTATTCAAGTGCTCGGCACAAGTGCCTGTTATGGTGTTAATGCTCAATAAATGATAGAGATTACGGACATTGTGTGTATTTTGATGTTAAGAATGTTTATTCAAATTATTAATACGATTGAGGTTTCTGGAGACAGGATTTGAGCCAGAAATGTCCATTCCTTTTGAGCTCCCAGATCAGTTTGCAAGCTTCTGCCATTATTGTAAACATCATTGCTTCCTATAAAAACACATGGCAGAGTCACTCTTTAGTTCAGTGGTCTATTATAATTTATTATTTCACTAAAACTATTTCTAATATTATCAGTACTAAAACACTTTACCCTTAAAATAAGCAAACAGATTAAGGAAAGCTATGATACTTTTCTTGCTTAAGAGTAAGGAAAACAGCAAAAGTAACTGTAGACTTACTAAAATATGTTAGGGAATAAAGTTCTGCCGGAATCTTTTTGTATAATAAGTTTAGTTACATTTTAATAAAAGCTCACATCAAAGGGAGACTGGGATATATGATCATCCAGTTTTGATTTATCTCTAGTAATTGTACAGTAAAGGACCAGAAGATAAGGAAATTTAGTATTCCTTTTCAAGTAAAAAAAATAAGGTAAAAATTGGGGCACCTGGGTGGCTCAGTCAGTTCAGTGTCTGACTTTGGCTCAGGTCATGATCTCATGGTTCCTGGGTTCAAGCCCTGCATTGGGCTCTGTGCTGACAGCTCAGAGCCTGGAGCCTACTTCAGATTCTGTGTCTCCCTCTCTTTCTGCCCTCCCCCCACTCTCTCAAAAATAAATAAACATTAGCAAAATTTTTAAGTAAGGTAAAAATTATTTTTAAAAAAATGAAAAATTTTCTTGTAAACAATTACAAATGTGTTAACCTTGCTGAACTTAAGGAAATCAATTTGGAAGCAATTTACTAGTATCAGAATTTACAAAGACCATTATAAAGTGAGTTGTCAGAAACAATGTCTAACATTTTAAATAAATACTAGCGTTAAACAGCCTTGAATTGTGCTTTAGAGTGACCCTTCTATACCTGTCAGCCCTAGAGAGTATATGTATCACTAAATAATCTGAAAATTCAGTCGCCTTTCCCTACTAAAATCGAATTCATTGCAATTAAATAAAATCATATAAATTGCTTTTCTATCCACACGAAATTTGGGAAACAATACAAATATAAACACACACATCCCCAAGTTAAATGGCCTGTTCACTGTGGGAGCTTTGGCTGCTGACTTTTAACTGCTGACCCCAGAAGTGCCAGGAATCAGGTGATGCAGGATACAAGGCACATAATCCCTTCACACCAATAATTAAGGGCAACATACAGAGTAACTGGGCTGTGTCAAGAAAACCAGATAATAAACACATGCACACGTGTTAAGCTGTACTACTTTACAGCTCGTTCTGTGCAAACACAATAATTTACATTTCCATTTTACCAGCATGAGTTGCCCTAAGGATAGCAAAAAATAAAAAGGCCTAGCCAGAGAGGGCAAGGGGACAGGATCTTAGGAGGTGAAACACATTTCTTTCCTTTTGAAGCAATATTATAGGATTTGTAACAAGACTGGAGGGAATAGTTCATAGCTAGAGCTTTTTAAAGTAATACCAAATAAATGGTCTGAAATAAACCAGCTGTAGCACTAAGACGCAGAAAGTTTATGACATGCATATAAGTTATTTTATGCCCTTACAGCTAGGATAAAATGCATTTCTTTTTTGTTTGTCTATCATAAAGACATTGTACATTTGAGGAAAATTAAAGTTTCAACCAATTCCACCAGAAAAAACAAGAGCTAAAACAGACTGGAGTGATAGAGGAACGTGCTTACCATTGAGACACAGAAATTTATCATTGTTCCAAATTCATGAGATTTACAATTCCGATATTAAAAGACCCAAATCAGTACTGTTTTACTCTAAAGACAATATTTACATTGACTATCCAACTCAAATTAGGAACAGTTTAATCCACAGGAATGTGACTGCTCTAATTTATGCATGGCAGCTGTGACTCAGTGTTTCTGGGGGGGACCATGAAAAAAGCTATATAAGCCTCCTGCAATTTGTTCATTCATTCTCTTAAAGTAATCTAAAATGATGAGATGTTGCCATGAGGAAGGTAGCGCTTTGGCTTTTGTGAATTATTCTGTGATGACTACAATGAGAAGGATAGAACAAACCATGCCCTTTGTAAACTCTGTCACTGTGTCCAGCTCACATCAGTTTACATTTTGGAACACATTCTCTTTTTCTTTTTTTGCAAGCTACTGTGTGCCTCCTGCATGTTAGCAACAGGTAATCAAGCTGTTACTTGAGTTATAAGGGGAGCTATAGTTTTTAGATGCAAAACCAATGACGGATATGAAGTATCACGCTGAACTGAAAATAATTTTACAAGGCAATAGCGAATCAAAGAAAGTGATGCTTACAGGACTACGTCAGTCATATTGAGACGATCTGAGAGCACGAAAGTATGAGTTTAGTCTGCACTAATTTCCATAAGAACATGCTATTCCCTTTGAGTCCACTGATTAGTAATTGCCACATCGTTTGGAAAATCAAAATGCCTGGGATGATTTGTTTTGCCAGAAGAAGAAAAAAAAGAGTCAGTCCTCTTATTAGATATAAACACTTTGCTTCCCAAAAGAGTATTTCCTTTAGAAAATATTAAAAGGAGACGAAATTGCTTGGTATTAACATTCGAGGGAAAAGTGCTGGCTTTCCGACCAGTTAGGTATCGTGTAACTCCAAAATAAACAGTTTATTTTAAAGGCTCTCTCCTGGTTGGTTGACAAAATAGACTACGGCGTTTCACATAAACAGAGGCTGTTTATATTTATTTGGGAGTTCGGAAAGGGACAAGGTTCCTATTTAGATTTTAGCGAAGGACGAGAAATAAGGAAATGGAAGATACGCTTTGCCTTTCAGCTACGCAGAGCTGACTAGAGTACATACTCCCCATCATGTACATTATTTGGCTATAAACCATAGGTTATCCTTCACTTTGCTGAAGGATGCTGAAATGTGACCATGCAAAAATTACTTCATGCAGAGCCATGAATTTCCTTCCCCATTTTAAATTAATTTAATCTGCTCAATTCTTTCCTAAAACTCCTTTTGCATTCTCTGCTTTGTGGGCAAGTTATCCAATTATGTATCAATAAGGCTAAAACTAGAATGGCGAAACCAAAGCACCAAAACAGCTTAGGCACTTACAATGTCCATTCCCAAAATGAAGTCTTTTTTCATCAGCACCATGTTTTGACTTGTTATAGCCACAGAACCTGGAGGGAAGTCAGGGGAAGAGAACACAGAAGGAAAATATATGAAAGCAATTATCTATGCTCAGAATGTGCAAAGCACACACACACACACAAAAATAAGGCATTTTCCTCAAACAATTAAATGCTTTAGTGAAAGTTTAATGACTTCATATTTTCTAAATCCTTTATAGAAAGCCTCTTTCTCTGGGGACTCTGGAAAGCTGCCTAATGAGGAGATATGCAGAGTTGCTTCCCCACTGTGCAGACCCCTTCAGTTCAGTTTTTATAATGGCCTTAGAAAGTGTTTATAGTATTTTTTTTTAACAACTGCTGTTAGAATGAATGAAGGGTAAAGTCTCCATTGTCGGCGATTAGTGCTGTGCTGCCTTACCAGTGTTCTGGGTGAGAAAGTGGCAGGGAAATCTGGGGTGTATTTCAAGAGTGAGAGAACAATTGGAAAAAGAGACTAAAAACCGCAAACGAGGTCAAAAGGGAGAAGCGGTATGAGGTTGAAAAGTGGGGCAGGAATTTCATGGAAAAAAAAAAAAGAAAATCAAAACTAAAGATGGAGAAACAAAAGAAAGGGAAGGGAAGAAAGAATAGATACAAGCAGAGACATTCTTAGTTGTTAAAATACTTCATTGACCACAGTCTTCAGATTGTAGCCGCAATTCAGGGGAGCGAGCAGAGCAATAATGAGTGGCTGTAAAAGAGACCGCAAACTCACCTCCCTATCAAAACGTAGGTGACCACTGTGAGGAGAATAATGGCCACTGCCGCTGAAATGGCAATCATTACCACTTGGCTGTTTTCACCGGAGATGGAGAAAGCTGGGGGTGGAAGAGAAAAAGAAGAAAAGGCCAGGCATTAACACACCATAACTAACATCGGCATGGAAAAGCTGATAAATTCAGTCATAGTTACTCTGCTTTTACCTAAAATGTGGCTTCCTGCTTCATACAGTGTAAACAGAATTCCCTGCGTTAGTGTAAAAACAGACAGTGCCTATAAGGGTGCTTGAAATTTCCAATTAATAAGATAAGATACTCTCTTTCAATGGCATCAATCAAACACTACTTGAGTGCAGAACTTTGGGAAACATCCTGGACTGGTTTTCTGTAGGCTTACTGCAAAGAAACTCATTGGATACACCAGAAGTTATCAGAGGAACATAGTGAACAGGTCAGATTTCCCTGAATGAAATTATAAAAGATTCCTATTTTTTTTTTTTAATGTTGATTTATTTCTGAGAGAGAGAAGACAGAGCATGCGCGGGGGAGGGGCAGAGAGAGAGGGAGATACAGAATCCGAAGCAGGCTCCAGGCTCCGAGCTGTCAGCACAAAGCCCAGTATAGGGCTCAAAGAGACAAAAGTTGAGATCAGACCTGAGCTGAAGTCGGATGCTTAACCCACTAGGCCACCCAGGTGCCCTAAAAGCTTTCTAAACAAGCTTAATTATCTTGCAATATCTAGAGTTATTCAAATGTTTTTTTTTTCGTTTTCTTCGTTTTTTTTTTTTTTTTTTTTTTTTTTAACACATACCACCAAAAAATTGCTCTCCTACCTTTGTGAATGTCTCATCACTTACTCACCTAAAAATAGTCCGGGAGTCAAACCTGGCCTGCTACCAGTTTTTGTATACCTCAGGAGCTTAGAATGTTTTCACATTTGCTTCATGGTTGTAAAAAGTCAAAAGAAGATTTTTGACACGTAGAAATTATGTAAAATTCAAAATTTGGTGTCCATAAGTAAAGTTGTATTGGAGCACAGCCACATTCATTTGTGTATTATCTATGGCTGCTTTTATGCTACAATAGCCAAGTTGAGTAAGAGCACAGAGGCTGTCTACACACACAGCCTAAAATATTTATTATCTAGCCCTTTACAGAAAAAGTCTACTGACCCTTGAGCTAGACCAGTGCTTCTCTAACTTCAATGTTCATTCAAACCACTTGGAATCTTTTGGAAAAGAAGTTTCTGATTCAGTCGGTCTAGAGTGGGGGCTGAAACTGTGCTTTTCTTTTTTTAAATTTATTTTATTTTATTTTAGAGGGGTGTAGGGGAGAGGGCAGAGAGACAGAGACAGAGAGAAAGAGAGAGAGAGAGAGAGAGAGAGAGAGAGAGAGAGAGAGAGAGAACCTTAAGCAGGCTCTAGACTCAACACGGAGCTTGGTGCAGGGCTCGACATGGGGTTCAATCCCATGGCGCTGGGATCATGATCTGAGCCAAAATCAAGAGTTGGACACTGAGCCACCCAGGTGCCCTGAGACGGTGCTTTCCTTATGAGCTTCCAGTGATGCTGATGCTGGCTGATTCCAGACCATGTTTCGAGTAGCAAGGATAGAGAACACAAATACGAAATCATCTTGTCTTCTCCCTCACCTCATCATTCACTATCCAATTAATCACCAAACTGTTTTAAGTGTTTTTTAGTTCATGTCTTCATTTCTCTTCTGGATTACAATTAGAAAATCCTAATTGGTCTTTATTTGCATGTCTTTCCTATCTTTTATCTGGCCAGTAGAATATTCCTTCTAAACCATCAATTTGATCATGCTGTTGTCATGCATAAAAGTTTTGCAGGGCTCTCCATCACTTTTTTTTTAAATTTTTTTTTTAACGTGTATTTATTTTTGAGACAGAGAGAGACAGAGCATGAACAGGGGAGGGGCAGAGAGAGAGGGAGACACAGAATCTGAAACAGGCTCCAGGCTCTGAGCTGTCAGCACAGAGCCCAACTCGGGGCTCGAACTCACGGACCGTGAGATCATGACCTGAGCCGAAGTCTGACGCTTAACCGACCAAGCCACCCAGGCACCCCTCTCCATCACTTTTAAGGTAAAATGCAAATTCTGTAGCAGAGCAGGTAAAGCCATTGAAGATCCTGTTCCTTGCCTACACCTCCAGCCTCATCTGCTAACAAACTCCATAAGCATCCTAATCCCTAGACTCTAAAATACACACAGCTTCCGGAACAAGGCCTTTCACATGCTCATATTTTAACATATATTGCCCTTGTAGTAAATGCTGACTGAACAAATGAATGAGCGATGTATCTAAAGAGCTTAGAAGAGAGAGTGTGATTATTTGAATACTATCACCTCTCCAGATGCCATTATCAAATGTTCAGCCTGATCAAAATCTAAGTTTGGAAGGATTTCTTGAAAATAATGCAGTTTTAGGGAGAGCTAAATGATGCAAATAAAGAGACATGGCAGATGGGCTGTAAGAAGTTTTCTAAGCATCTGAAAATAAGAGCTCCGAGTGTGGTAGGATGGCATCCTCATAATATAAACTGCTGCAAGCTCTTTATTCTTTACTACCAGCAAACTGTTTACACCACTGTGGCAGGCACGGGAGTGCCTGCTCGCATCTTCCCGCTGCCAAATTTGCAGCGGGCAGACAGCCTCCAGCTGCTGCACCTTCAGGACCCACCGCAGCCTTCATGCACGGGCCACCCTCCCCTCCATGACTAAACACTGCAAGGGGACTGGAGCCAGGCCCTCCCTGCTCAGTGCAGGACTCCTCTAAGGCAGTCTTCACTCTGGGGCTCCCCACCACTTGCGGGACCCCCAGGGGAGACCCGCAGAGCTGCGCTGCTGGCTGAAGCTCCTCCTCCTCCACTGTTCTCTTTCCCTCCACCTCTTCACAGACGCTGACAGACATCCCAGCAAGAGGTGCAGCCTGACTGCTTCTGTTCTTCCCGCCTCTTTCCTCTCTCTGCATTTTCCCCTATAAAGCTCATAGAAGTCCATCTTAACATCTCTCTCCCAGAACCCCTGGACGGATACATACCTATCCATTGGATACAGAGCTGTGATTAGTTTGTAAAGTAACTTAACCCAGTGATTCAATAATCCTCCGTAAACCTATAATAATAACTCTATCTCATGCTTTCTATGTTGTACGTACATCGTAGTAACTTCTAAAGGGCAGCAAGGTCTGCATTCTCTGTGAAGTTTAGCCAGGAGATGAGATAAATGTCAATGAAACTGGGAGAGGAAGCATGATAGAAGGAAGAGGAATTCTCTGTTTCTTTTTCTGTCACAGACAGAATTAAATTAGGACATCTCTGCAATGTCCTCTAGCTCTAAATATCTATGAATCCTGGGGACTACCTAAGGCACATAATCAAAATGGATCATTTTTGTTAGTGAAATTAGCAAACATTTATAATGAGGGATTTTGAATAAATGCATTATAGAGTTGTCTAAAAATGTTACGTGGAACACTTTTAAAAATTGCTGTCTATTACATGTCTTAGAAACTCATTTTGAATATGTTTTCCCACAAGCAAACTGCTTCCCCTGTTTCTGGCCACTTCCCATTTAGAACATCCTGCACATACAGCCGACCTTCTCTCCCTAAAGCAGACTGGTTAGGAGCTCAGTCTCGTGAAACAGAATGCTTGGATTTGCACTTATTTTGCTGTGTGACACAAGATCACTGTTGCAAGGATTAAATGGGTTAATACAAGCAAAACACTTAAAATAGTTCCAAGCACTGAGTAAGTGCTTAATAAATGTTATATATTTTTATTATTTCATTTCTCCAGTAAAAAACTGGCAAAAAGTGCTGTGGATTCAGTTTCTGCCCAGTGAGGGTTTCCAGACAGTTGACTTGTCTGCTTTCCCAAGCACGTCAGTTTCATTCTGTTTGTACTTCGTGCTTTGGAGATGCCACCTTGACTCTAGGGAAGTCCCTTTACTCCTATGAACTCTACAATTTCAGCATAATATCTTTTTTTTTTTTTTAATGTACAACTGCAGCACTAGATTAGTACTCCAAAATTTGGAGATTCTAGGTTCACTGACTCTACTTCCTAGTTATGCAACCCGAGAAAAAACACACATAAACTCTGTCCTAAACCATGTATAAAGGAAATAATAGTACCGGAATAACTTATGGAACAGGATCAAATAAAATGCTTATGAAAGTGCTTAATGGGTCCCTGGATGGGTCAGTGGGTTAATCGTCCAAGCCTTGATTTTGGCTCAGGTCATGATTTCAGGGTTCCTGTCAGTGCAAGCCTGCTTGGGATTCTCTCTCTCTCTCTCTCTCTCTGCCCCTCCCCTGCTCACTCTTTCTCTCTCTCAAAAAGACAAAAACAAAAACAAAACAAAACAAAAACTTAACAAAAAAGAAAGAAAATGCTTAATATATTATCACATAAATACATAGGTTCTCGAATCAGACCTGTCATTTACCAATTGTGTGATTTTGGAAAGCTTACTTAAACCTCTCTATGCCTCAGTCTCTTTGTCTGTGAAATGAAGATGATAATAACTATAAAAAATAAGACATTTTGGGGCCCCTGGGTGACTTAGTTGGTTAAGCATCCGACTTCTGCTCAGGTCATGATCTCATCGTTTGTGAGTTTGAGCCCCGTGTCGGGCCCTGTGCTGATAGCTCAGAGCCTGGAGCCTGCTTGGGATTCTGTGTCTCTGTCTCTCTCTCTCTTCCCCTCCCCACTAACACTCTGTCTGTCTCAAAAATAAACATTAAAAAAATTAAAAAAAAGATAATTACAAAAAATATTATCTAAACTCCAGGTAAAAACCCACTTTGTTCTACTAAGAAATATCTATATGTGTTATGAAAGATAACTTGTATTATAATTTTTAAAAATAAAAACTAGAAAAAAATTAGAATAAACAGCAAAATGTTAAAGAAATACAAACATCAGTCTTATATATATATATATTTTAAATATCAATATATAACAAATAAGACTCTTAAGTTCTTAGAACGAATTTTTATGAATACATCATTCTGATTAAAAAAACAGAGAGTTGATTTTGTCTTTTTTTCCCCCTAAGACAAAAGATACCTTTTTTTCTCATCCATATTTAAAGTCTGGAAGAATTCTATGGTGAAAAAGAGTAAACTGAGTTTTTAAAATATCAAACCGTACCACTCAAAGATTTTTATAATGAGGAACATGATGTTAAAAAGCTCATCTTTTCCTTCTTATTCTCTTTTCATCTGCTGTATCCATCAGTGGAAGTATTGCAAATATAAAACTTATTTGGCAAAACCCCCAAACCCTGTAGTTTTCAAATGGAATATTTCTTAAACCTCAGACACGGAAGCCTCATTAGGGGTTCGTGCAGAAAGCCGTCACGGCAGTATCTGTAGTAAATCTGGAATCACATTAGTATATTGGGATTTGTTGTTCCCTTTGAAAATTTACATATCACCTAGAGTTAAGTGCTGATTAAAAACAGAAAATATGTTTATCTAATGGTGATCTGACCCTCCTGCCCCTCGAGATACCTAATTTCTACCACAGGATATAATGAACATGTGTTTTTTCGCTTTCTGGGATTTGTGATCTTTCTTGGTAAAGCAAATGTAGGTTTTGTTGTTCTTAACTTAAATAACCATTTAAAAGTTTGAAAAAAAATTCAATTTGTAATCATTTCAGAACAAGAAACTTGTTTGCGGGGCGCCTCACTGGCTCAGCTGGTGGAGCCCACGACTCTTGATCTCGGGGTTGTGATTTCCAGCCCCACTTTGGGTGTAGAGATTACTTACAAATAAAATCTTTAAAAAAAGGCAACTTTTTTGCATTACTTAAATGTTACAAAAAGATTGAGAACTACCAATGTTAAATTGCAATTAAACTCTGTTATGATGTCATCTAAAATTTTAAATTTGTTTTAAACCTGTTCAGGATGCACTTTCATGATATTTTATAACGTTCTGGTTTCTAATGTTCTCGGAGAGCCATTCCTCCTTGGAGTCCCAGAGGGAAGGCTGCCCATGGACGAGCCCTGCCTTAGGCAGAAGAGGCTGACTCCTGTGCCCTTGCGGTGTTTAGTCATGGAGGAGAGCGTGGCCCCTGCAGGAGGCCTGCGGTGGGTCCTGGCAGGTGCAGCAGAGGAAGGCTTTCTGCAGCTGCTGACTTGGTGGCAGGGACATCGGAGCAGGCACTCCCAAGACCGCCCCACAGGTGAAAACACGTGTATCCATCGCAGGAGAATTAGCAGAGGTTTTGAAGTATATATAGATTAGTGTTTTGGGGGATGGCAGCTCGCCTTCGAGTTAGAAGAATTACCGCGTTTCAGCGTGAGCTGATAATTTCTAAGAACACTAGATTCTCAACACCTTGCGGAAGGTACAGCTGGTTACGGTAAGTGGTGTTTCCAATCAGCTGACAAAAGGTGTGCCATAAAATAGCATAACTGTTTGATACAGTAACTATTATTTAAGTTAAACTGTTTTTTATAATTTGTGTTTATCTTTTAATGTTTCTATTAGGTATGGATTGTGGGCATAATAAAAATATTACCGTACCAAAACCAATGTGCTTTTAGATCGCAGACAAAATATTTAGACAGGAAATACACATGCCAGGAGAAATGCCAAATCAGAACAGTCAAAAGAGATTACTGGGTTTCTCTTCGGTACTGTGCTGGCCATTGTCAGACCCTCCCTGGATGATTTTTTCTAAAAGGAGTTCATCTTTGATTGTCTTTCTAGGCTATTTTACAACTGTGAATTTAAGTTGCAGGAAACTGAGTGATGTATACAATTTTTCCCATTACAATTAAAATAAAACGTTCACTAGAGATAGAACTGGTTTATGTACAGTAGAAAAGATGACTCCAATCATTACATTTATTGTCCTATAGGATATTAATCAGTCTGGGACAAATTAATAAATTTAAGTAGGGGCGCCTGGGTGGCGCAGTCGGTTAAGCGTCCGACTTCAGCCAGGTCGCGATCTCGCGGTCCGTGAGTTCGAGCCCCGCGTCAGGCTCTGGGCTGACGGCTCAGAGCCTGGAGCCTGTTTCCAATTCTGTGTCTCCCTCTCTCTCTGCCCCTCCCCCGTTCATGCTCTGTCTCTCTCTGTCCCAAAAATAAATAAACGTTGAAAAAAAAAAAATTTAAAAAAATAAAAAAAAAAAAAAATAAATAAATTTAAGTATTCCTGATTGCCTGTAATATATACGCACACAAATATGTATTTATATATGCATATTTATCTGTTCTTCAAATTTTCCTTTAAACAAGTTTAATCTAAAAAACAAACCAGTTTAATCTTTTTTAGAATATAATAAACAGAAATAAATATATAATAGTCTCCTCATTAATTAATACACTAAATAAAATCCTTAGCTTGAAGTTGAACTTGTGTTCACTCCATATTAGTACCATGGCCATGATATTTATTAGCTTTTTGAAAATCATATTTTAGCAGAGGGTTTTTCTAATATGAAGCAAATGCATTTGAAGAAAAGAGAAATGCTACTGGGAAAATGTTTGCCAATTTTAGACCAGTCTATGCCAAATTTGGTGTCAGACACACAAGATTATCCAAATTGCTTGTGAATGTGAATGAGGTGATAAATCAGGTTTTAGAAAATCCTTAATCTCCAAGTGATACAAGATTGAATATGTTAAGGATTAAACAATATTAAAATCCTCACGGATCAGCAAGTTTCTTTTCCTAGTTCACTGAATCATGCAATGAACCTGGAACATCTGGATGAACAGGTACTGGGAGTATGTGACCATATTAAATGGCGTTCCTCAAAGCAATTTATGGCCAACAGAAGACCAGTAGCATTCCAGGCCTTAGAATATGTTTGATTTGTAAAAAAGAAAAAAAAAAAACCCACACAGATGCACACCCACACTACAGACCCAACGCTATATAAATGGCTAAATATTTCAAGCAGTACACTTTCAATGTGTCTAAATGTCAACATATTATCTAAATTTAGATAGGGAGAAAAAGAGTGAATTATCAGACAACTTTGCAACAGCCCTCCCCCCTACACCCTATACTGAAATAATACATACAGTCCGGGCTAGTTTCAAATTCAAACTTGCGACTGTTGGTCCCATAGCCAGCTGCAGTTCGGGCTCGGATTTGGAATACGTAAGTAGTGTCAGGCTTGAGGCTACTGATGGTAACATTCGTGCCTCTTGCCCTCAGAATGGTATAACTTGTCTCTTGCTCCTGCTTTGAGGTAAGAAAAATCATGTTACAATCAAATCTTCATAAGGCTATTGGATGGTAAAAAGGTGAGCCACCCAAAACCAGTTCTTTCAGATTTTAACATAGGACATATAAAAGAGATGACAATTATTTCACTCTCTGAATACAATAGAGGCATTTTGAAGCTAACAATATATACAGAATTTCCTAATTTGGATAAAATGATTTGCGCCTTGCACATAAAGCAGGAAAAGTTAGTTTTCATTCTTACCGGTCAGTGAACATGCAAGTGATATGCTTTCTTCACAGCCAAGCCTGAATGAAAGCTTCAATCCAATTTCAAAAATAAACTTACAAAGAGGAACATATCCTTTTGAATTAAACCTAATAGGGATGCCCTACTGATTCTCAGAAAGATATCAATTATAAAATACTAAACTTTAAAAAGGCCCAGGTTTTACATATGGCGCTACATTAAATTTCTCAGCATCACTTATATGTGCACTGTATTTAATCTAAGTCACTGTGGTTTAGCAGAGACAAATATTTTCAGATCAAAGCCTAGAGACATTTCCCCAAAGGATCTTCTCCAGGAGACTTACATTGTATGTTAGGAAATTCACAGTGCAAAGTAACAGTAAAGTCTTTGTGTCAAGCCTTGTGTACAAAACTCGGATTTTCAGAGAATTGTGTTTTTCCCCTAAGGCACATTAACATATACTGAGCACTTTATGGGTAACCTGATTTTGAACAATGGTGGAATGCCCTGCACCTGTGCCGGGGCCCAGAGTGGATATCCTCAACCAAAATAACAGAATTTACCGGAAAAAAAGTTGTACATTACACACATTTTTTAGTTAATGATGCTGGTCATGTACTGAATCACATTTGAGTTGGTATATTAAATAATAAAGAGGATCAAATATATTTATTTTACAGAAAGAATTAATTCATTTTTAAAAAAAATTGAGCATATGCCTGGAACTTGAATCTGTTCATCATCATTAGTGAAGTAAACAGTCAAGAAAACAAGACCTTAAAAAAAAAAAAAGAAAAAGTAAAAGAAAGCTAGACCTTACAGAATTTAAATCTAGTGAAACATTCAAAACATTTCTAAGCATCATTATACATATGTATATGCATATGTATATGTGTGTATATATACATATATATATATATGTATATGTATATGTGTATATACATGTGTCCGTATATGTGTGTGGTATTTGAGAATAATTTTTAAATTTATGATTTAAGATAAAAGATATTTAAGATAAAAATAAGTATTTATATAAATGTATATATTAAAGATAATATTGCAAGTAAGTTTGCATCAAATTTTTAAATGTTTAAGGATTAAAAAGTAGATTCAGCCATTTTTTCCTGCACTGGTTAATACTGTTTTAATATAAGGATGTGCATTGTGCTTTGTTGGTAGAATCTGACAATTTCAGAATTTTGTGTATGTTTGTCAAGATATGAACATAGATTAACTGTATTTTTGAATTAGCTCTAAATGTCTAAAGGTTGGGTGTTTTCTGGTTTTGCTATCTAATCTGAACTGAGGCATATCATTAATTTTTTTTTTATTTTGTTGCATTGTCTATAAGACATGGATTCTTATATTTGCCCAATCTATCTTGTCACACTTTTAAAAACAGAAGATCACGATCAGATGAGTATTTCACAGTGTCACAGTGGAGAACCAAAAGCTAGGATGTAAGTTATTTATACTATGACTTTAGCACAGTGAAGTTTATTAGGCCTCTTGTTTTCTTTTAATGAGAGAGACATTCCTTTCCCTGCATGTGGCAGTATGGGAAAAAATGGCATCATACTTGTTTGTGAAATACATTACCCTCAATAAAGAGAATAACTACACAATGTAGATAAATGTTTATAAATTACTTTTTTTTGCACAACTGTTTATACCACTAATTCTCTAATGATCCATACTCAGGTAGAGCAAGGCTTGTAATACAGGGAAACATACTAACGGAGGATTCATGGCTGCCTGGAATCAAAACAGATACCTGTTTATTAGCAGTGAGCTTGTGAGAAATTCAAATAATGCCATGGACTCTGTTTTCTTACTTGTGGATGAACCTATTTGCCCACTTTCGTAGGATTATCAGACAGCTCAAAATTAAATAATGTATGCAGAATTGTTCTATGAAGTGCTCTATGAATGCACAATTTGTTTTTAATTCACCTTGAAATACTTTGTAAACTGCACACAGATATGTTTCGTTCACATTGGTAGCTATAAAGCCACCCACCTCTGATAAGATTTGAATACATCTTGCTTTCAAACCTCACCATAATTTATAACCAAAGAAAAATAAGTGCCATTTAGAGTGATGAAATACTATATCCTAAATTCTACTTATAAATAATCATGTACCTATTTTTATAATTGTATTACTGAATCACAATTTTATGATGTGGACCAAATTCATCCATCTATGCCCACCTTCTAAATTACCTTGTACGGCATCAAGAAAGCTTTTCATTGTCAGTTCAATTATACAATGGTTTTGTTATTAGTTCAATGTTCAACAGTTCAGTATCTGTACTGAATGAAATTCATGTGAATGTGAAGGTCAGGAAACGATGCCTAGGCAATACACTAAGGAACAGTCCATCAAGAGATGAAGGAATCACTGTGAAATAGCTGATAGAACAGGGGTCTCTCAATGTAGAAGGAAAAATGTCATTTCCAATGCCATAACTAGATGGCTTCAGTTTGGTACTGACATCTTTGCTGTGGCTTATTGCTATAGAATGGGGGATATTTGGCACAGTGATTTCAAAACCCCACTCTACTTATAAATCAAAGGTATCAGAGGACCCAAGTTCCAAACAGAGCTCTACCATTTCTTAGCAATGCCACTGGTTTCTTTGCAAGTGCACAGCTCATAAGAAGGTAACCTCTTTCCCTACACAGCCCAACCCTTTAACATCATCTCCCCACCTTTTCATAGTATTTGACCTCGTAGTCCAATATGATCCCATTAGGGTGTTCAGGCTCCTGCCAGGATAAAGAGATGCTGTTTCTGGATGTTCGATCCTTCTTAATCGTCATGACAGGTGATGGAGCTGTAAAGAAAATGGGAGGGGATGGGGGAGGACACAAATCAATCCAATTGGGAAGGGCGGTAAGGAAGAGCAGAACGAGAAGGGAACAAGCAAATGCAAGCTATCATTCCTCTAATCTTTGGCAAGAAAGCACTATCTCCATTTCAAAGGCTCTGGAGTATTAATCTGGCCTCATATCAAGCCTCAGCAGCTGGATTATAGCCTTGGTACATACAGGCCTATGGAAAATGAGCTGAGATTTTCAGCTGCTGGTGGACTAGTGGCAAGTGAGCAGATGTTTTCAATCTGCTACTATAATGTAAGCAATGAAATATATTTGATATATTAAAAAAAGAACAAAAAATCAGGGCTACCTATTTGTTATAATGTTGCAAAGTTATTAATGCCAGATTCTTCAGCTCATTGATAACATTTTCATATGCAACTCTTTAAGAGGACTGGAATCCATTACGCACCAGGAGTCCCTTGGTATCTATAGATAATAATAATATTTACTGTATTGTAAAATACACAGGGTTTAGAACATATTATAGTAGGTCTTGACTTCTAACCAAATCTCTCATGAATAAAAATATCAGGAAACAACAGTCTTCTGCTGTTACATTTTTATTTCTTAAAATATATATATTTAATAAAAATACCAAAGAACTGAATACACTTCGTGTCACAAATCTTGGGACATATTTTGAGGTGTCTTATTGGGTGTTGACTCTGTATTTGTTATGTTTTGCTATGCATTATCTAAAGTACAGAATATGAATAAAAATCATCTGTTTGGATCAGATATCATACGGTTACCTTCATTTCTAATGGAAGATTAAATATATTTTAAGTGATATCCTCCTTAAGTCCTTCCATTAAAAAAATGCGTACTATCCCTCAGTGCACTTCTGGTTTCAGATCTCAACCTTGGTACACTGGCCAACTGAAATATCTCACTGTGGGGCTCAGCAGCATTCTGCCCTAATAGAATGCGGCAAAAGAAATTGCAAACATGAAACAATACAAAAATCAAGAATTATCAAGTACATTAACTGTTGAATTGTTTTCACTGATAAAGGACCTATTTTCTTACAGATTTTTCTCAATCAAGAAGCATTAGAACGCTGTGTATTTGTATTCCCCAAAATAGCCAGCATTGGAAGATTCCTATTTGTGGATTTGATGTTTCTGTGATTGTCCCATGCTGACGTTTGCATCTAACCTCTTAAATTGTTCCTGTCTGTAAATGCCTTTCATTTGTATTCCTTACTTAAAATAGAGCTTTTGCTAAGCTTGCCTCGTGACACTGTATTAGAAAGGGTAAATCTAAATGAAAAATCCGCTTCAATAAATTCCCCATCCTCCTATTTCTATTATTTGTAAGATCTTCTGAACTCTTTTGTAATTAAAGCTTCATTCATTTAATGGCCTGGGAATGATAATTTAATCTTTTGCCAAGGAAAAATGTAGCTGTTGCTTTTCTGATGGGAAAGTAAATATATTTTCTTATCCATATTTTGTTCCCATTAGCAATTAACATCCTTTCATGTAACTTAACATCATTTACATTTCATATTCAATTTTTGTCTATTCAATATTATTGTTTTATTTCTTGGATTGGCCTCACAGCACCCTCACCCCTCCAACCTGTACTGGTTTGTTGCTCTTGAATTGATTCTTAGCAAAGGGTAATTTATTTTGGTTATATTTCATTAAAATTTTATAAATGTATTCAATGTTTCTAAATACATCATTCAGTTATAAATAAACAAAAATATGTTAATTTTTGAGAATTATTTTATTTTACTTTAACCTTTATATTTAAAAAAAAAAAAACAACAATTCATTAATTGTTAATAGAAAAGTTGTAGCCCTAATGTCCTGGGAAATAAATATTGTTTTGTACAAAATGAAGAAATTCCACTCATTTTTGTTCTGAAATAAATCCATTAATGGAATAACTTTTAATGTATACTTACAGAGCATTTCAAAGATTCTTGATGTTGGAACACTTTCTTAGTAAACCCATGGAGACCCTACTTTCATTCATTCCATATCACCATGAAACTGGTTTATTTTTCCTAACAATTAAAATACAGTTTTCAGAGAAGTTTTGAAAACTACCATGTATGGCATCTCTCCTTAAAAAAAAACAAAAATAAAACAACAACACAAAACAAAAGCAAAACAAAAACAAAAAATGAGAGAGAAAATAATTCATTTCAAAGAACAATCGTGAGGAAGGCTGTATTAACTTTTTAATGAAAGCTTTCCAGGCTGCTTGGGATCTGCCCAACGTTTACTGCTTCTGCACTGAGCAAGACTTTATAACTGCTGAAATTCTTCAAAGATCTTTGAGCAAGCTGCAGGGCCCTGTTCGACTGTAATAAATAGTCTTTTGTAATTCCACACTTACTTAAGTAGAGGCAATTGCTCGGAGCTTGTGCCTTCTCTAAGTTAAATGAACCTCTTCTGATTGCTGCTTTTAGGCCCCTGTTAAGTCATTTGTTCTGCTCTTTTAGTGCACGCCTCTTGTGTTGGCTACATTTCAGCAGTGTCAGCCCTGTGCACCAGCTGGGATCCTGTCACATTTAGGTAATGCTCATCAATATTTTAATATTCATAAATAATTAACAGAAATTGTTTTTCTCTCTCCTAATAAATAATTTTAAGACATAATAAAACATACTGCAGGAAGAGATGAATTCCGTGGGCATTACACTGTATCAGTGCTCTTTAAAAGATTTTCTAGAACACTCCGAATTCATGTCTTGAAGTATAATTTATCCACACTTCCTTAAGTGCTCACAGAATTTGTAATATTAATGAGAAACAGTGATATGGATTACATCTCTTTAAGTTAGTTTCCAGGTATTAAAGGGTGATTGTTCAAAGTGCTAGTTTCCAAAATCCATACAAATCCTTTAAATTTATTATTATATTTTGTATTTAAGAGAACACGGTATTGCATATATATCATAAAATAGATTTGATTTTTTGGTCTTCATTTCCTTTTTTTTTCTTTAACTTTGATTTGAAAGAATGCCAGGTAATAGTTACATGGAATGAAAAAAAAAATCTAGGGGAGCCTGGGTGACTCAGTCCGTTGTCTTACTCTTGATTTCAGCTCAGGACATGATCTCACAGTTCCTGAGATTGAGCTCCATATCAGGCTCTGTGCTGAGAGCACAGAGCCTGCTAGAAATTCTCTCTCTCCCTCTTTCTCTGCCCTTTGCCCGCTGGTGCACATTTGAGAGTTTACTCTCTCTCCCTTTCTCTCTCAAAATAAATAAATAAATTAAAAAAAAAAATATATATATATATATATATATATATATATATCCTAAAACTAGAAAAATGCTCTCACCTAGAGTGAGAAGTTACTTACATAGGAGAAGTAGACACAGCTTTTTCCCAGCAAAATGTGGGTCCTATAAGCTAAAACAGCAATTACTGGTCAACACCCCAATAGCCCAAGATTAAGAGTTTTAATCTGGTGCCTCTTTTATATATATTAAAGACACATTACTAAAATGACTATCTTATTAAGAGAACAAAGTTGATGACAAAATAGGCTGCTATGAAACTGGTCCAGGCTTTTATGCAGATTAGTAAATGCAGAGTTATACTGGGAAAAAAATATGAAAAAGGGGTAACAAGAAAAATTAAAACAGTAAGAAGAAAATAATTTTTAGTAAGTTAATGACCCTCTTTCAAATAATGTCTTGGTGTATAAAATACATTTTGGTTATATTGGTATTTGAGAGGGAACAATTATTTGATCTTCGCTTTTGCTGTTCTGGGTATAACCGGATATACATGTCCTCTGGAAAATGAAGAATGGAGACATGATACACTTATAAAGTGAAATATATTATATTTTAACTGAAATGTTTCCTAAAAGAATACACATACAAGAAAAAAGGGTTGGGAGGGAAAGAGAGGCTCTGGAATCACACAGTTAATCATCTTCCACGAAGCCTTCCTATACTTACATTACACCACTGAAAAATTATGACCCTTCAAGGTACTACAAAAATTCTGTGGTGTCACAGCTGACTTGCTCAAGGTTCTTTCAATTAGTTCTTCTTTAAAAATTTTCTTTGGTTGGGGCATCTGGGTGGCTCAGTCGGTTAAGGGGCTGACTTCGCTTAGGTCATGATCTCGCGGTTCGTGGGTTCGAGCTCCGTGTTGGGCTGTGTGCTGACAGCTCAGAGCCTGGAGCCTGCTTCGGATTGTGTGTCTCCCTCTCTCTCTCTGCCCCTCCCCCGCTCGCATTCATGTCTGTCTCTTTCTCTCTCAAAAATAAATAAACATTGAAAAAAAAATTAAAAATTTTCTTTGGTCATTACATAGACCTATACCGATATTTTCACCTTATGTTATCTTGTAATATGTGTTTTGTAAAATCTGCTATCAAATGGTTTCAATTTCTATTCTGGGGAGACATCACTTCCTGGGAACCAAGGATTGAATGTACACTGGGTGTTTACTTGCCTAGTTCCAGACCACTGCAATTGGTAGCCTCTTGAATCAGAAACATGTAATGGGTAGTCCAGAGGACAGTGACATAAGAGAAGTGTAACCCTCAATAGTTGATAATTGAACCCCAGTTATTTATTAATAAAGGAAAGGCAATATTTTCTCTCATTGCCAGTGTAACCGGAGCCACTGACTGCATCTAATGAAATAATCAAAAAAATAAATTTCAATGAAGAAGCAGAAAATGTTGGGCTAAAGAGGTTTCCAGGTAAAGAGATTGGCTTAGAGATGGGGCTTGTATGGTTTACAATTTGTATTTGAATTACACATGATATACTTACACGCCAAATCTACTGACAGACATGGAAGAGATTCATTATTTTAGCTGTGGTATATTCAAGCTACGTTTACTATTATTCTGCAGCTAAAATATGACCCATCCTTAGAATCAGGAACTCAAAACTTCAAAATTCAACTCCTAAAGGATCTGGTTTGGTGTGTTTGTTTTTATTGGGACTTTCCTCCTTCTGGGTTTGGGAATTTCTAATGAACCTCTGAGGTATCTGTGGTTTAGAGATTGGACCAGTTAAAGTAATAACAAAGAGGGCTCAGTATTTCTTTTCTAAGTGAGCCAAAGCTTTTTAAAATTATCTCCATGGGAAAATATTATGCAGTAAATGGTTGAAAGATTTTTACTTTGAATCAGACATGTCTTTCAAAGCATTACTCCCTTATATTTTTGTACCATTCATTACAATGCCCACTTAAGAACATTTCCTTCTTAGGAAGTGAACCCTTCTATTAAATCCAGAAACACTCTTGGGTTTGAATTAGCATAATCATTCATAGTTTAATGTTCTCCATCTCACCACCCCAATCCTGATTTCCTCAACCTGTTGCTGTCCGGAATTTCCTGTTTGGGTCTCAGGACTCACTATCTTTACAGACTAACCAGTTTGAATTTCAGAGTTAAACTTCTTTATATATTCTCCCTCACCAACAACCCTGCAAGCCAACAGCTTCAAAATCTGAAAGCTGACGGCTTTTCTTTATTCAATTCTACTTTTCCATCCCTGTTTCAGTTCAAACTCTTGTCGTTTTTCACCTGCATTGGATTCTATAGTTTTCATCTCAATTTTTCCAGAAATGCAACTTTCTCACCTTTTGATGACTTATCATTTTATAAAGTAAATGAAACATTAACCCTGCCCTCTTTCAAAATTTCATAATTTCAAATCAGTCTTTTCTAAGCTTTGTTTTAGAGTTTTAGAGAATCTAGTTTTAAGAAGTTTGTATTAGAAAACTCTTAAGATCTCACATTTGGGAAATTCTGAACTACAATGAGAGATATCAATTGAAATTCATTACATAATTATTTAAGATTCTTCATAAGACGGCAACACCCATACCAGCTTTATTATTATTGCTCTCCTTTCAAACTAAAACTCTGAAGATGATTCCTTCGGTCATCTGTCCACAGTGTGCTGCTACATTAGCTGTCTGGAACACTCAATCTTTTCCTCTTCCATGTGAAAACGCTCTTGTATTTATAATCCTTAGAAATCCATGGCTAATAGAATTCTCCCATGAAGCCCTTCCTGAGTCCCTTAGGCGATATTAAGCAGCTTCTTCCTCTGTTCTGATGTACAGAATAGTTGTTCATTCTCTTATTGTTCAGCCTACTGCATTAGGTTGTAATTGCATAATTTGGTTACCAATATGTCTTCGCACTACATTATAAGCCCCTCAGCGTCTTCAGTGCCTAATGTCATGGCAACCTTGTATAAAACTAGCTATGCAGCTTGGTTAGCTTTGCAGTAAACTATACAATATATTTTGTGGTTATTTCCTTTCAAAGATAAATTGCATTTAGCTCTTGATGTTAAAATAATAAAATTCAAACCAAAATAAAAACCATAATATGTTTAGCAGAGATACCCTTATCTATAAAATTATGTCATTAATTGTCTATAGTAAAGAGAAAAGTAATTTCTTCGGTTTAAATTCTGACATCATCTACTAGGGATAGCATCAGAATCCATCGGTTAAGGGCTCAGTCCCACAAGATTGTCACCCATTTAGATACCAATTGCAAGTAGTAGGTTCCCAGATTACGCAAAATTTCGGTTTGACTTGGCTACAAATCAAAGGTTCCCATGACCTCCTCCTCCCTTTGATTTATTTGCTAAAATGGCTCACAGCCCTCAGGAAAATACTTACATTTATCAATCCATTAAATAATATAAAGAGATATCCAAGACAAGGTCAGGGAGGGTCCCAAGCACAGGAACTTCTCTCCTGGTGGGGTTCGGGTGTGTCACCTCCTGGTACATGGATGAGCTTATAGACCTGGAAGCTCTCCACACCCCATACTATTGGGATTTTTACAGAGGCTTCGTCATGTAGGCATGATCAAGCTTAAATCCATGTTCAGCCCTTCTCCCTTCTCAAGAGCAAGGGTGGCAGGGCTGAAGATTCCAAGCTTCTAATCATGGCTTGGTCTTTCCACTGACCAGTCCTCATCCAGGAGCCATCCAGAAAACTCACCCAGAGTCACCTCATTAGAACAACAGACGCACCTCTGACCCGGGAAATTACAAGAGATTCAGGAGTCCTGTGTCGGCAACTGATGTCAAAGACCAAGTACTAGAACAAAAAATGCTCCTATTGCTCTATCACTTAGAAAACTACAAGAGTTTGGGGAACCTGGGTGGCTCAGTTGGTTGAGTGTCTGACTCTTTGTTTTGGCTCAGGTCATGATCTCACTGTTCATGAGATTGAGCCCCATATCTGATTCTGTGCTAACAGTGGGGAACCTGCTTGGGATTCTCTCTCTCTCTCCCTCTCTCTCTCTGCCCCTCCCCTGTTTGTAGTCTCTTTGTAGTCTCTCTCTCTCTCTCTCTCTCTCTCTCTCTCTCTCAAAATAAAGAAATATTACATTAAAAAAAAAAGAAAATTACAAGAGTTTTAGGAGCTCTGTGCCAGGAACTGGGGACAGAGACCAATATATATTTTCTGTTATCTCACATATGTGATATGGCTTTGAAAATATATGGAAGGTAAACCACGGGTTTCTAAAAATAATGTTGCAATATGAAAGAGGTTAATATTGATAAGTAGCTATTTTAAAAACTCTTATTGCTCACTCGGAGTTGACTAATGTCTAAAATAAAGAATCATGTAGGTAGGAAATAACAGAAATTAGAGCAAATAAAAGTTTTTTCTTAACTATTTGTCTTTGAAAAGTGCAGCATACTAGCAAACTTATCATAAAAATACTGAGATTCCTGAAGAGGTTCTATGTATCTACAACATCATTGTATTTTAGACAAAAATAAAATATGTTCCTTAGATTTGCTGAGATGTTCTACAATATTCTTTTCTCTTTAGGTCTTTTGGAGGGCCATGCATACTTTCAAAGTTTCTACAGTTTCAGATTCTAGTGAGCCCTATCCAAAGACATCATGCTTTGATATACAAGGCAATGATATTGATAGTTGGTTCTTCATCTAAACATTTGTGTGTGTGTATATGTGTGTGTATTTGTACGTGTGCGTTTTAACTTAATGTTCTTTCTTACACAGATGATATAGTGCTCCTGGAAGGTCTGGTTGTGTTTCACTCTTTATGTGAGACAAATGAAATTCACCTAAATCTGGGGTGTTCTTCTTTTTCTTTATAAATTACATGAAACATAAAGTACTTTCAAAATCCTAGACAGGCATTTGTCTATGCACATATTATTTTGAAATACACAATGTTCTTTATTTCTGAAAATATTTGTTTTACAATTTTAGCTATTTTCCTAGGCCTAAACTTAGAAAAATGTATTACAGAGATAATATAAGCAATCTACATGGAAAGGATAGAATCTTCCCTCCCAGACAGCCAAAAGTTGTTTGAGGAATTCCTCATTTCATATCTCAATATCTTCAAGTTTCTCAATATCTTAAAATTTCCAGAAGCTATATCTTGATTTTGTGAGTCTTAATATCTAAATCCTGATTATTTGTTAAAAGTTGTCCTTTAGGTGTTTTCCTAGTTATATATTTAGAAAAGTTGCTTTGATGAGATTTTAATATCCCAAGTTCCCAACCAATGTAGATTACTTTCAACAATATCCCCTGCATGTTGTCCTAATTGAGTGGTATCCACAAAATAAAGAGAATAGAGTACAAGCTTCAAAATTCAAGTCAGTAATCAAAGTAAATAACTAAATATGAACCCTCGGGCAAAATCAGATAATATCTCATACAACTTTTTAGTTCAGACAAGGCCATTTTAGTATAGACTGATTCAAAGATTAAGAGGGACAATTGTTCAATGTGGCTAATGGAAATATGGTGGTGGGAAAAGGATTATGGTGCAAAGTCAAGCCCAGGTGAATGAAGAACCAAGTTTAGATTATAACTAAGCTAACCACATTGTGAGTTTTTGCTTGTTTGTTTCTTTTAAAGGGCTGCTGAGGTAATAGGTCTGTTCTGACTCACAGTCACTCAGGGGTACAGCTGCTACATTGCAGCACAGGACAGATGGAACTGCTCTGGACCTTGGTGGCACCCTCTGTAGAGCCTGTGACACAGAGCTTGCTGCTTTCTAATTTACTGCAGGAGTGGAGAGGTACAACTTAAATACATTGTGAGTACAGGAGGAGACTGACATTTATGCTGGTTCCATTTTACACATAATGGTAAGAAATATAATCAAAAAGATTACCCTCTTGAGCTATTTGGTTTATGTGCTCAATCAAGACAGAAATGGGGAGAAAAATTTATGTTATATAATTTTCAGAGATCATATAGTTTTATAGTTTATAGTTTTATATTTATTTATAGTTTTTATATTTATTTATAATTTTATATTTATCATCATAATACACAAAATATATACTAGAGTTATAGTAAACAAGACAAAATATATACTGGCCTTAAATAAATTAAACTTTTTTGTTGGCAAACTAACTGTAGACAGACAGAAAAGTCACTGATAGAAATACACTATATTTTGAGTGAGGTAGATATCTTTGTCAAAAGCCATTGAATTTTACACTTATAATTAATATGATTTGCTATATATAAATGTTGCTTCAATTTAAAAAGAGGCAAAAATAGAATTTTTTACTCAGATCTTACGATGTCACTGTATTAACCATCTCTTCTTATTTTCTGTGTTCCTCATGCTCTGGAATTTGAAGCCTTGCTGACTGGGATAGACTGCCTCTCCCAAGGCCAGCCAATTCCTAGGAATAGCAAAGACTGACCAAGGAGGGTGTTTTTCATATGCAAACTAATAAATCCAGAGCCTTCTCTATCTAGATTTATACCCCAGGAGGCAATATGTCTCTGCCATAATCATCCCACGGCCAGGTACCAGACAGCTAGGGAGTCCCTATACCTCAAAGTCCACTGAAATTGTTCAAACTAGCCAATCCTAGGTCTACTTATCTTGCCTCGCCTTTCCCACAGAAACCACAATAAAGGCTCTTGCCCATGCTTTCCACCTGCTCCTTCCCCCTCCTGACCGACCCAGCCATTTCTGTGTGACCCTCTATGGTGTGGCATTCTCCCCCTCCCCTGAGAAGTGTGAGGAACAAACTATCTACTTCATAACAATCATCTCCTACCTGATCTGTCGGTCTCACTATACCTGAATAATAATAAATACGATATTTTCAGAAAATTATAGTAGTGGAATATTGTCTAGAAGTTATTTGAAGCAAGTAAAAGACCTCTTCTTGACAGCACTATGAGCTATCTAAGGAAATACCTGGCATGCACACTGTCTTGTTGTAATTTTGTTTTTGTGTCACTCCAACAAATCCAGAGATTTCCATGATGCACTGTCTTTGATGTCCAACCAACTAAGGTTTAAAACCAGCCTACAATAGTTTTAATAGTACAGAGTTTTAACATTTTATGCTATTTAAGGAAGAGATCCTTCTGTACTTAGAGGCTTGCTATCTGCTGGGCTCCTGGGTCTCTGCTCATCAGCTCCATGGTTTTAGCCACATCACATTGTTAGACACTAGAAACTAAATCATAAGCTAATGCTCTTACCTGGACCTACTCCTACGTGGCATACTTGAGGCCCAAGGTAAACCCTTTTGTTCTGTTTACTGGATCCCTCCTTTATACAAGTAAGAAAAGAAAAGAAAAAGGAGAACATGATCCCTAGTCGTGTCAGTCCAGAATTCTTCAAGGGTTCACTTTTAAACCCTTGTTGTGTAGGGTCAGTTGGGGTCTCTGTCACAAGTAATAAATAGCTAACTTTAATTGAGGCACCAATATTTGAAACACACACACACACACACACACACACACACACGCTTTCATGAATTTGCTGAATTCAAGCGTGGCCCTATAATAACTTACTTTCACTCACAAACATTCTTGGGTGAGTGAGAAATTGATTTACTCCTGAAGGAACGACAACTGTCCTTATAAGTATCACATGCATGAGTGAGCAACCATTATTTCTCACTGTTGTATGAATCATGAATTTTTATAGTGCATTATCCCACCATAAATGTACACCATAGAAGTATATGTTATATCTAGATATTATCGATTCTGTGTGTGGAAGCAGAAAAAAATGTTGAGAAATTCTGCTTGGTGTATGGCTTATGAAGGCCGGGCCCCTATGGCTTGTATATGTCCAGCGATTCTACCCTGAATGCAGCAGAGACTAACTGAAGCAGGGAGGGAAGTCCTCTTTAGGAATCATGGAGGTTGATCTCTTCCTTTAGGGAGGTAAAAGCCCAAACCTCCCATACCAGAAAATCTGCAAAGGCTGGTCCAACATTCAAAATCAGATTTTCAAAATTAATTCAGACCTATCCAATTTACTTACATACAGAAATACTCATTGAATTGAAAAAAAAAGGGGGGAGGGACCAAGGGAGTATTCCAGGAAGGAAGATTTTTGGTGAGTAACTATATAGAATAGTTGATTACCATAAAATCATCTTCCTGAGCAGCCCTACTATTTTTTTAATGTTTATTTTTGAGAGAGAGGAAGAGAGTGCAGGTGGAGAGGGACAGAGAGAGATCTGAAGCAGAGGATCTGAAGTAGGCTCAGGGCTGACAGCAGAGAGCCAGATGAGGGGTTCCATCTCACCAACCATGAGATCATGACCTGAACCAAAGTTGGATGCTTGCTTAACTGACTGAGCTACCCAGGTGCCCCTGAGCAGACCTACTTCTATATTACCTTGATGCTAGTGACTTATTTATGATATATTTATACTGTTGAAGAAAAAACAGTCTTTATTTGTTAATTTGAAAGAAATCACCTGAAAATTTTTAAGTAAAATAGGAGTCAAATGCATTTGACAATTACATGAATCCTCATATGCACTCCACATCTCTTCAAATTATGCATCCCAAACCCATTATCTAATTTCAATTAAAATTTAACAAATTAAGTAGTAAAAAAGAGGTTGTGTTTATTAATTTTTTGTAGTCTAGCTGTCTGAAGGATGCAGGTGGGAAGTATGCTAATTCAGGTACGTTTGCATATTTATACAAACAAAATCCACACCAGCAGAAACTTACAGATTTCTAAAAGCAATCATGCCTGAAAAATCTCTATTTGGCTGTAACATTTGCATTGTTCATGCTTGCATTTAGTAATACTTCCCAAACTCTTGTTGTCCCAAATTCCCTTTCTCTACCTCATATCACTTGATTAAGAAATGCAAACATTTAATTGCAATAAATAACATTTTATTCCCCACAAACAGATTCTAAAAAAATATAAGCAGAAAACAAAGGGGAAATTGCAGAGGCAGACTACCTGCTGCTTAATTTCCATGATGCCTGTGGTTTGACCTCTTTAGCTCCAGGAACAAGATTAATTTATCTAAAGAATTTTTGTCAAATACCTTTTGAGCTAGCATGAGTTTTGGAAGAATTCTAATTCTCAAGTCCATCCAAATAAGGAAAATGCATCAATACATATTTTTGCAATTGTGTAAACTCCACATGAATGACCTTAGAATTTTAAGAACTACAGCAAATTAATTTTCACATGAAACATAAAAATTGTAGCTTATTCGAAAAAAAAGAGATTTAAGTTGTTCCATTTTTGGATTGCATAAGTAAAGCTAAAAAGAAAATTATGTGGATACCAAAATAGTAATACTTGTTAAGTATTTGGCTTTCGTTTTAATGTGTGTAGTTTCCTGCATTTCCAATTCCCAATAGCTAACAGTCTTTAGTCTACACAGAGCAAGAGTTCTTAGACAGAGCTGTGTAAAGTTCAGTTTGCACAGGAAGACAGTATATTTTACCTAAAGTGTGGAAAAATTATAAACATTCATTCCCAAGCTTGTGAACTAAACTCAAGTCACTTTGTGTTGTTTTATTTGTGAAAAACTAAATTCAACAAACATAAAGACTCTTAAATTAGAATTTCTATTAAAAAAAAAAGCTTCAAAGGCAGTGATAATTTCATCATTTACTTATTAGGGGGTTAAAAGTATCCTAAAACTGATGTATGGCAATGGTTGCATCAGTCAGAAGAGTTTCTAAATATTATTGAATTGTATACTTGAAATGGGCAAATTTCATGAGACATAAAACACACTCCAATAAAGTTACATATATATAAAAGAATAGGCATATATATATATATGTATATATATATATGTACATATATACATATATATGAATAATAGTAGTATACATCGTTACTGATATTGAGAAGTGGTTACACTAATTGTATGGCTTTGAATAATTTTAAACATTTTTCTACTGTGTTCCAAATATTATTTTTTTCTAATTTTCAGGCTTGTTTGTTGAAAAAAAAAAAGGACACATCTGTGTGAAACCATTATATAGGCATTATTACTTGTTACAGACTTGGTCTGTCAGATTCCTTCTGGAATTGAAAAAAACAATAAGCCAAGAATCATTACTATTCACATTGCTCAGTCTGTGGTTTAACTTTAGAAACATGCTTTTCAACTTAAATTTCCTTCAAAATGCACCTAGCTAGAAAAAAATAAGGGAAAAATGCTAGAGGAAAAGCAAACTTGAGGTTTGGGATGTCTGGCAGTCCATTCTCCAAACACAACTGGGTTTTTCTATCCCAGTTACAATCTAGGGGGCTCACAGTTGGTTTTCATACATGCATTTATGGATCTATGTATCTATCTTACTTTCCTGGATGGTTAACGTGTGGTACTTTCATTTTTTTTGTTAACCTTGGGAATAAATGACTGTCAATTTGATTTGAGGCTATAATGGTTTGGTTTAATACTCTGAAAGGGGATCCTGAAACAAGAGTTCTGTAAGACCAGATATTGGGTCCTACACAATGTATAAAATTTGCAAATGAGTACATGTGGAATGAATATTCCACTACGTTTGTGTTCCATGCTAAGCATCCAAATGCATAGCCAATTACACATAATCAATATAATTCCCGTGTTCTTCTCATTTATGAATTAGAAAAAAAATGTATACAAACACATTGGCAAGTTTTTTTGGTAATTCACCACAAGCTTCTGCTGAAATGGTGGATCATGAAATCAGACCAGACCAGAAAAAAATCAACCCAAAGAAAACAAGCTTGAACAACAGCAAACCTATGTCTTTGTTCTAAAACCTGTATCAATTAAGCTTTGTAATAAGAGATGTGACTACAAAAACTACAGACGCAAAAGGCAAATTTAGAGAAAAATTTTCCAACACGTTCCATGAAGTCAGCAGGGTTTCACAAGAAAACAATCAAGCGATTGTAGGAAGAAAACATGCAACCAAAGAATTTATTCAGTTAACATCTATAATTCAACAAAATAACATATGTTCAAAGTCACTTTTTGAAGATAAATTAAAAGGTCCTTATGGACTACAAATCGCTAACTACCAATGTTCATTTAAGGAAAACACAAGTAATATTGATGACTAACTATCCCAAGAGTGCCAGTTGCAAAACTAGCTTCTGAATACTTAGTGTTGACTTTGCTGGTATCTTTGAAACCTTAAATCAACACATGTTTAATCCAAATATAGGTGCAAGATACGTAATATAGAGGAAACTTTATATTTTTAATTACCAAAATGAATATAAAATTATAAAAAACTACGATGAGTCCAAATATTTTATGAGATTTGAACAAAAATTCTTTAAACTATATGAATCATCAGAAATCCAATGCCAGTGAAAAATTATAGACCCATAGTTGATATTTACAAAAAGAACACTGATGAAATATAAAATCTGAATGCAATAATCTTTTTTTAAAATTTTTTTTAACATTTATTTACTTTTGAGGGACAGAGAGAGACAGAGCACAAGTGGGGGGGCAGGGGGGCAGAGATAGAGAGGGAGACACAGAATCCAAAGAAGGTCCCAGGCTCTGAGCTGTCAGCATAGAGCTCGATGCGGGATTTGAACCCACAAACCGTGAGATCATGACCTGAGCTGATATCAGACACTTAACCAACTGAGCCACCTAGGCACCCCATTGAATGCAATAATCTTAAAAGTTCTACACAGAAACACATATTTATACACTACGTAATATATTTAAAATATGTAACATATCAACTATCACAAATATATATGTACCATTTATATAGGTATCTTATCTGCAGTTTTGCTTTCCATGGTTTCAGTTACCTGTGGTCAACCATAGTCCAGTGACAGATGATCCTCCTGACTTATCATTAGAACGTCAGTAATACCCTAATGCTATGTCACAACACCTATGTCATTTACCTCACTTCCTCTCATGACATAGGCATTTTATCATCTCACATCATCATCATAAGAAGGGTGAGTACAGGAGCTCCTGGGTGTCTCAGTCAGTAGGTCATGATTTCCTGGTTTGCAAGTGTGAGCCCCATGTCAGGCTCTGAGCTGACAGCATGGAGCCTGCTTGGGATTTTCTCTATCTGCCCCAGCCTTGATATCAATCTCTCTCTCTTTCAAAATAAATAAACTTAAAAACAAACAAAAAGAGTGGGGAGTATAGTACAAAAAGGAATTTTGAGGGAGAGAAAGATAGGAAAAGACACATTCACATATTTTTTATTATGTTATAATTGTTCAATTTTATTTTTAGTTATTGTTAATCTCTTACTGTGCCTAATAATAAATTAAACTTTAGCACAGGTATGTATGCATTGGAAAAAATAGTATATATAGGGTTTGTTATTGTCTGTGGCTTCAGGCATCCCCTGGGGGTTTGGAATGTATCTCCCACAGATAAAGGGGCATTATTGTATACATTTACATGTATATCCACATATATATGTATATCATGTATATATACATATACATTTATATGTATATGTGGATATGCATGTATATCATGTATATATACATTTCCTATGTAATGCTCAATTGCTGATCAATTTTTTATGTTAAACTCACACATTCTTTTATTTAATTCTAAAAGCTATTTTAAAAAATGAGAATTATTTTTTCTGACTCCACAAAAAGGAAACCTTGAATTAAAAATATTAAGAAACAAGGGGCGCCTAGGTGGCTCAGTCAGTTAAGCATCTGACTTTGGTTCAGGTCATGAGCTTGTGGTTCGTGACTTCAAGCCCCGCATTAGGCTCTGTGCTGACAGCTCAGACATTAGGAATTTTTAGCTTGCTTCAGATTCTGTATCTCCCTCTCTCTCTGCCCCTCCTCCATTCACGCTCTTTCTCTCTCTCTAAAATAAATAAACAACAACAAAAAACTATTAAGAAACTCAGCTAAAACAACAGTTAGCAAATGGTGGTACTCCCCTTATTTTCACATACTTCTCTAATTTGAATCCCTCCATTCATACCTACCAATATCCTTTGCAATATAAATAATGAGATAATTTCTGTTTCTATTTTACAGAAGAGAAAAAAAAATGGTCATTTTTTTTTAAAGAAAAACAGTTAATAACTACCATTAACCCCATATTCTTCTTTCCTACTACTCTGAATAATACTAAAGAAGTATTGTAGTCCTCTGGAAAGACACTTAAGACAATATAATTTGTATTTCATTTAATAAAGCAATAATCCTAACTAGTCTTAAAGCTCTCCTTATTATTGTTCTGAGGCACTTTCTAAATTAATAATGTAAAGAATATCTCTTTAAAAATGTTCCCTTTTGTGTATCTTTGATTAATTCCTTAGTAAAAAATATCAAAGTAAATACCATAAAATTATTTCTTTCCCAGAGAATTTGTGTATCTGTTACATGCCAGGCACTGTGGAAGGTACAATGGTTTAAACAATGTAAAAAGCAGATGGAGCCTGCCTTTATAGAGATTGAAAACACTCTCATCACTAGAGTTGGATTTCTTTACAAATTACTGATACCCCATGTTCCCTTAAATGCATATGGAACTTATTTACCTCAGTTAAACACTAACTGGTTTGAAGTACTCCAACCCATCCAGGATACCTAATGTGTATTTTGTTGGTGTCCGAATAATATCCCTTTGGAATTTACAAACGTAGGGTAACTTTCCTATTTCAAGCTGCCAGCACTTACTCTACTTGGGAGGGCTTCCTCTGAGCATCAGAGTCAGTTCTGCCAAACACTTCAGGCTGGAAGTTTTAAGAATTAGTACTCCTTCAATTACATCTCATCCTTGGAACAGCTTTTAGTCAAGGACTGACAGGGAGTTAATGTGTAAATACCCAAGCTTTCTCTTCATTTGGAAGGGATAACTCTAAAGCAAATGTGCTACACCAGCTCTTAAGGCTCAGCAGCAGACTTAATTTCTGGTTTCCTTAAGGGTAACCTGACCAATACCTCACCTTCTGGTGGTTTCCTTCATTCCCTGTTTCATTTTAATACTCCCCTGTGTCTCCTGGGATAATCTCCCCAATAAAAAACTTGAATTCAAATTCTATCTCAACATCTACTGGAAAAATACAAACTAAGACACCTTGAGTGTATGAAGATTATCTGGGATACTGATGACAGCCAAGTCTGTCTAGAGCTTTATTTAGATTTTCAAGACACTTAAGCAATTTATGTCTGCTCTAGTTAATAGCCAACTCTGTCATTAGGAATTTTTAGTCTCCACTGGGTCTGAGCTTAGGAAAACCAAACACAAAAAAACATAGCAAGTTTACAATTACACAGAGCTAACACGCACGTGCATATATTCCTACTACAGCATTATCAATGTCTCCAACTCACTCTTGATGTTGTAAATTGTAATACAGATGATAATATTAGGAATTGAGTGACATGACTAGGGTTGTTATAGTGGGATGAGACTGTTTGTGATACTATATGGAAGATTAGTAGCATCACTTGTGTTCAGTGAGGTCTCTCTTTCTGTCTACTCTAAGTAGGGGTGACTCTTCTGACACAAATGGTTACTTTTTAATAATTTTTATCTGGTTCTCCTATGCTCAGAATGCAGCATCCTCAGGTTAGAGAAGCAGAGGTGTTTCATTACTTGGCCATTCTTGGGGATTCCCAAGCAAATACCAAAATGTATCATGACAATGGGCCCTCAACAAGAAGCAGACATCCCAATGCATACCAGACCCATAGAATTTTTTTAAGTGGAAAACAGAGAACAGAGTTCCACTGATCTGTTGAAACTTGCCTTCCTATTCTCTGATGACATTGCTGGAATATCTCATACTTTTCTGTTATTTTCAACTATTACTACCCAATATATCCCAGTATAACATGGCAATTTTCTGGGTTTGAGAGATAATGGTTGGCACTTTTATTCCTTCTTCCTCTCTTCTGGTCTTGTGGTGCTGTGAAGAGGTTATGCATAAATGAAAAAGCTCACACTTACTGTGCACCCAACTGCACTGTATTTGAGTTCCACTGTTTTCTTGGCTGATACCTGCTTTTAGAATTGTGTGCTGGCTATCTGTAGCTACTCATGACCTTTTTCAGAAGATTTTGTAGGTCTCCATACTGTGTGGGCCCATTTTGAGCCATTTAAAACATCTCCAAGATATATTTGGCCCCGACTTTTAAATTTTTCTTTTCAATGTGGTATACTTACTGCATTTTTGTACTATTTTGTGATCTTAGTTGCCAATTCCCAAGCAATAAAAAAATAACTACACATTTTAGCTTTTAGTTTGGAAACTCATTTTTAACAGATTCTTCTATTGTCTTAATAACCTCTTGATATTTATTATATATAGTACTATATATAGTACCTATATCATAATAATTGGACCAAATGACTCCATCTTATCTTAGAGTAAAACTCTTGTACCTAGGATGAATAAAGCCGTGTAATTACACCTTCATCATACTACAGCTCTCAACGTTTTACAGAGTGAAATTTAATTCTATTTTGGGGTAACATGTTATAGAAGCTCACAAATAAAAGGCTGGAATTGGATTGAAAGTGAGCTAAAATAGATCTCTGAATAAATCCTTCTTGTCAATTCACATGGTGAGTGAAAATTAGAGTCCAGTAGGAATCAGAAAAGAAGGCAGATAAGCAAGTCGCTTCTGGGAGAGATTCCTTCATAGCAAGGTGATGACATCTTGGTATCCTACTGTCTAACAGACTTCATCGAAAGAGACACCTGTCATGTAGGAATTGAAATGAGTGGGCTTACCCAGAGATCTTCTGTTTCTTGCTTCCTCCATTCCCACATTGCCATTTCATAACAATTACTCCCAAAGTATTGTTTTACGAGGGAAGGCAGATGTTAGAAAGAGATGTGAAATACATATAGGCTTATGTAGATAGCCTACTATATGCTTGTAGTAAGTTTTTATCTTGCCTAAGAATCAGTTTAAAAAATAGTTTTGAAGAAGTTATAAATGAACACTACAATTTCTTTAAAAGCAAACATCAAAGGAGATGAGAAAAAAGCCCAATTTATGTCTTAGAAGGTCAATATTTACATAGTACTCATCTGTAAGTCTTTATTCTTTTTTTTTTTTTTTAATTTTTTTTTCAACGTTTATTTATTTTGGGGACAGAGAGAGACAGAGCATGAACGGGGGAGGGGCAGCGAGAGAGGGAGACACAGAATCGGAAACAGGCTCCAGGCTCTGAGCCATCAGCCCAGAGCCCGACGCGGGGCTCGAACTCCGGGACCGCGAGATCGTGACCTGGCTGAAGTCGGACGCTTAACCGACTGCGCCACCCAGGCGCCCCTGTAAGTCTTTATTCTTGCAAAGATTTGAAATTAATAAAAATTCATTTCAAGAAAAAATATGAATATTATACAGCATGGATTCTACTTGTGCCAAACTAATCAAATTAGAAAGATACAAGAATAAAAACAAGACAAACAAGTAAAACAAAACAGGAACTGACTCATAAATACAGAGAACATACTGATACTTGCCAGAGAGGAGGGGGGTGGGGAGATGGGTGAAAAGGTGAGGGGGATTAAGAGTTACAAACTTATAGTTAGAAAATAAATAAGACGCGGGGACACAGAACACAGCACAGGGAATACAATCAATAATATTAATATAATAATAATAACTTTGTGTGGTGACAGATGGTAACTAGACTTACCAAAGTGAGTATTTCATAATGTACATAAATGTCAATCACTACGTTGTACACCTGAAACTAATATAACATTGTATGTTAACTATACTTCAATGAAAAAAAAAAAAAAAGAATTGAAACCACCTTGATGGAGTAAAAGGACTGCAAAAACAAAGTGATAAAATATTTGGGAGGACCACATATTTTCTTAATCAAGATACATCTGTTTGATCAAATCACTTTTTTCATGCAGCAGTTCTATACAGATACACCCTGGGTTCTTTTTGTGGTTTAAACTGATTTTCTGAATACTTCCCTTTAAAATATATTGCCAGTGCAAAGTGAGATAACATACCTTTTGGTAAGAGTCAGATGTTAAGTTTTTCTATTTGTTTTATTTATGATTTAAGGTAACTGTCTCATTCATCAAGAATAATGCAAACCACAGTCTTCAGGAGACAGAGACTAAGCCGTTCAAATGAATGACTATAAAGTGAATAGCTTGTGTGCCAAAGGATGATTCATTTGATTTAAAACACATTTGTAGAACACATTTTGGAACTGCGCACACTTGCTAATTTTTTCTTTCATGATTTCCCTTCTCTTCCGTAGGTTGGCAATCAAACCCAACATTTAGACGGTGCCAGGTTTGAAGAAGTGGCTAGGAGCATACCTAGAAATGGCACATAGGCCAATGAAGCAGCTTTTTGCATTAGAAAAAAATAAGAAGTCTGTGCTCGGTATTAACAAAAGCCACTCTATGGTTTGGGTTTTTTTTTTTTTTTTTTTTTTTTTAAAATATGTTTGGGAATACAGAAGCCTGAGCTGAAGCATGGGGGTGACCAGGAACTGCCAGAAATAGTTGATGTGCTCCATCATACTATAGAGCCATTCAAGTCCAAAACTATACCTGAGGCCTCTTCAAGCTTTAGGTCATAACCTGTGAAACTGAGAGTTGTCTTAGGGTCTTCTCCTGATATATCCTGCTATCTTATCTGCAGAGTCCACGGGGGTTGACTGATTCTAAACACTTCACGTGGATCAGTCTTTCATTCCAAGGCAGTCGAATGTCAATCCCAATTTGATTTGAATTTCTCAAGCCAGGTTGATCATTAGTTATGAAGAAATTTGCAGTAACATTTTCTTCTCTGCTTCTCTGTGCCATAAGGTTCTAAATTTTTGGAACTGAACAAAGCTTTCAGATAATTTCCTAAGTTAAAAGTGAATCACAGAGAATTGCCTTGTAGAAACAATGGACTTGATACTATAAAGCCCAGGAACTCTTTAAATGTTGATTTTTTTAGAAACTATGTTTCTTTTCAGCATCAGTGATCAAAGTTGACCAGGATACAAAAAATTTCTATGAAAGAAATTATTTCCAGTCTTAAAATTTGCCACTTGTTTTTCTCATCTTTTCATTTTTTTTCATATTACTGTGTTTTAGGTATTCTTAAAACAACTTTTTTAACATTTATTCATTTTTGAGAGACGAGGAGAGACAGAACATGAGTGGGGGAGGGACAGAGAGAAGAGACACGGAATCTGAAGCAGGCCCTAGGCTCTGAGCTGTCAGTACAGAGCCTGACATGGGTCTCGAACTCACTGCTCAAACTCACCACTCGAACTCACAAATGGTGAGATCATGACCTGAGCCGAAGTCGGACGCTTAACCCCCTGAGCCACCCAAGCACCCCATGCTTTATGTATTAAGTAGAGGGACATAAAAGATAGCAAAGTTCCCCATCAACAAGTTTCCCCTAGTAATTCTGAATGTGTGGCTGCATAATACTAAACTAGAGAAGAGAAGGCAATGACTAACAGTACTAAGGAAACTCCATACACCTTGATAAGGAATACTACGATACTAGCCCATTCTTCCTTAGTAGATATAGTAGCAGTGGACCTAGAACAAAGTTTCCTGTATAATGAATACAAGAAAAAGAAAGATAGTTAAGTTTATGTTCATTAAATGACTAGAGAAGCTAATCTTCCAGGGAAATTTAAGATATGAGAGCAAAGAGAAGGCCGTTCTATTTAAATGTGCGTAAGTAAGTGTCACCTGGGTGGCTCAGTCTGTTAAGCGTCTCTTGATTTCACCTCAGGTCATGATCTCACGGTTTGTGAGTTCGAGCCTCGCATCAGGCTCCGTGCCGACAACTCCCTTTGAAATACTGGGGAAATGATAGTTTCTACTTTATAGGAAATTCTTTCAATAAAAATGGTATTAACTGATATGAAGAACAGGATTAGCAGAGGGCCTGCCACACAGCATGTCTTTTAACATTTGCAATCCAGCTTCTGTCCCCAAATTTCATTCTAAATTGTCTCAGATGATGTTATACTTCCCCAACTACCTACCAACTGTAGTAGCTTTTGTATTCTGATCTAATTCTGTGAAACCTCTAGTACTTAAATCCTGTGTGCATCCCTTCCTCCATCTTAGATCTCTTTCACTTAAAAAGTATCAAGAAGTGCCTATTTGGATAAGGACCAAGGGAGCCTCTGAAGAAGACAAATGTGGGCCATGCCTGGATCATGCCCTCAGGATCTTAGAGTACAGTAGGGAAGATTAAATGCATATAAAATATCATTCTAATGAAAATTAGAATAGAAGAGCACCAGAAGAGATACTGCTAACTCCTAATGTAGTGCTCTGGAAGGTCAGATGAAAGCACAATGACTTCCAGCTGAGAAAAATTAGAGAAAAAATAATGGAGGTGCTGGCATTTAATCTGGGCATGTCAGAATGGAAGACATTTGGACACATAAATATTTAAAAAGTGTATCTCAGGTGAAGGTCACCAAATTTGCCAAACTTCCTGGAGAACAAGAAAGTTTTAATTCACTTTATAATAAGGAGATGATGGTCGGAGATTTGCATAAATTTCCCCACTTATGAAATGTCTTCATTTCAGGCTAAGAGGTTTCGTTCTGTTTTTGTTTTTGTTTTCTGTGAATGATAGGGAGCTATGAGAGCTTTTCGAGCAGGTAAGTTTTGACATGATCAAAACGTTACTCATTAAGATTAGTCTTGTCATGATTTCATCATAGTTCAATAGATATGGATAAGATGAGGTACCTGCCTTTGAGGACTCACAGCACTGGGCATAAGCAGGTGACAGAGCTGTGAACAGATTCCTGTGGGAGAATGGGAGGAGCTTGCTAACTACCATTGGGAAGTACTACCCATTACTTCTGGTGGAAGGTGACTCATGGACTAATTTTTGAGAGATGAGAAATTAACAGGTATGGAAGGAAATAGCAGAATTTCCTGTAAGTGGAAATAGCTCAAATGGTTTGAATGGCATGACACAGTAGAGAGTTTATGAAGAGTGCAAGAAATTGTATTCATAGAGCATAAAGTGGAAAGGCATTAAAAGTCAAGTAAGCAAGGAGCGGGTCACGAAGAGCTTTGCAAGCCCTAGTAAAGCACTCAGATTTAAAGTATTCTGCAAAACAAATGAAATGGAGGAGCGACTCCAAACCAGTGGTTATTGTCATAGGCTGGATGAGAGATCATGATGACAACTTGAATTTAGAGACACCCGTGAAGACAGAAAGGATGTCACAGAAACAGGAGAGAGCTTGTGCTGGTCGATCAACGGGCGTGACTATATATCCATTTGATAGACATTTAATATCCACTCTGTTTCAGGCATTGAGGAAATATATCAGCAATGCATCCATGTACAAAAGTGCACAAAAATCCCCTCCCCTCGTAAAACTTAGATTTCTTGAGGAGGACTAAGAAAGGGGACCAAAAAATATGAATTCATAAATAACTTTGCATATGATTATTTCCTAGATGAAATCTGACCTTTGATTCTAAAGTCAGCTATTTCTCCTATGCTTAGTAACTACTGGTTGCTGTTCCCAAGATCTTATTTCGGGCCTACCTATATAGTTTTTAATTCTATACTCTATATACTCTTTTTTCTCTTCAACTCTCATGACTCCCAACTGCACAACTCATATTTAAGTTCTTCCCCAAGAATCAGACTGTCAGCTGCTTGCTTGTATGACCATTTGGATGAACCACCTGCATTTTGCCTTGTTGTCAATTCTAAAATGTTCCATTGGGCATCTGGGTTACTCAGTTGGTTGAACATCCTATTCTTGATTTCCACTCAGGTCATGATCCCTGGGTTGTGGGATCGAGCCCCAAGTCGGGTCCTGCGCTGAGCATGGAGCCTGTTGAAGATTCTTTCTCTCTTGGGGCACCTGGTGATTCAGTCAGTTAAGTGCCTGACTCTTGATTTCGGCTAAGGTCATGATCTCACGGTTTGTGCAGAGCCTGCTTGGGATACTGTCTCTCTCCCTCTCTCTCTGCCCCCCACCCACCAGCTTGCATGGTTTCTCTTTCCCAAAATAAACAAATAAACTTAAAAAAAATAAAAGATTCTCTCTCTCTCTCTCTCTCTGCCCCTCTCCTCCACTCACGCTATCTCTCAAATTTAAAAAAAAGCAATAATAAAATGCTCTAATTATCTTATGCAATCTTCCTCTTTCCTTATCTTAATCAATGGCTTCATCATGCTTAATTTCATACTTGTTTCTATTATTTTCATGTTGGAGTACCTGCAACTCCCCCATGCTCCTTAATTCACATCTAGTTAATTGGTACATTCTGATTTTTACCTCTGAAACGTCATCTCTCTACTTTCTTCAGGTTTAGTTCAGACCTTGCTGTCCCCCATTTTGGTTACTGTTAGTTTATTAACTGGTCTCCCTTGCCACTTTATTTATATCCCTAAATCACAGGTCAGATCATATCACTCTTCTACAGAAAAACCTTCATTCCTTTCCATTAATCCTTTCCCAAATCATCTATAACATACACAGCATCACTAGATATTAAAAAAAAAAAAATTCCCGTGCATGCTTGACATGCAAGAAATATATATCAAATATATATACAAATATATTTGTAAATATCCCCCTAAAGTGAAGAGCACAAATTCTTGTTTTTTTTTCTTTTTTTCTTCCGAATGCATTATACAGAACAGAGAATTAAAGAGCAGTGGTGCAGCAAGACTAGCATGCACTTCCAAGTCTGGCAGGACCCTAGTGGCACAGAAAGTCACCTAAGGCTATCGCCCTGTAGGAATTCAGGAAGTCAGAGTACAAAGGAAAGCCAAGATATACTGTATCTGCTCTTGTGTCCATAGCCCCTTTACTTCACTTAAATTCTGTATCCTTGACTACGTCTGTTTGGAAATACTGGTGAATTAGTGTATGTCTGCTTCAGTCCAACTGAATACCCCTGGAAGAGTGTAGACCTCAAACCACCTTTCCAGTCCGCATCCCCCACTCAGGGTTCCCCTTTCCTGTGCTTCACTTGAATGGATTTGCTGGAAGAGACAATTACCTCCCTGGCCTCTCATCTTTAATGCTCTTGTTCCCTTTCGCACCTATTAAATCCTTGTTTATCTTTCACCGTCCACTTCAAAACCCCCCTCTTCAATAAAATCTCTCTCAATTTCCAAACTGGAAATAATCAACCCTTTTCTCTATTCTGATGTATTCCAAACACACAAACCATATTTAGCTGGCTAAATGTTTAAGTAATTATATATTCTGGGAGGGGAGCAAGCATGTATCAATTATCATTATATCCCCCACAATACATAGCACAATGTTGATTGCACAGCAATATTCAATAAACACCTCTGGAATTCAACTGAATAATAAAACATTTCATTGCTATAGCAATGCAATCACTTCACAAACCAAATGTTAAGAAAAACTTTAAAAACAGCAAAGACTGACCAAAATGCAGAAGAAAAAAATAACACAACCCTAGTTAATGCATACTTTGGGGGAGGGTCTGTATATTACACTGATTGACTCAGCATTACTCTACAAGAATTTGGAAGGAAACCAAATACAAGTGGATGTTAAAATCCTTCAGAATTAAGTGGATTCAGAAAATATCAATAAAATAATGGCAATCTTTAAAATCTGCATGAATTTTAGAAAAATAAGCATTGTCTTTTGAAGCCAGTATAATATTAATATACATAAATCTAGTTTTTAATGGAGGTTTCCCATCTTCCATTTCTGCAAATTCAATATGCATGGCCTCAGGCCAGGCAGTTCATCTAAACTCAAACAGAGTAAAGACATCAAATGTGAGAGGGCTGCAGATTTTCTGCCTGTCTTGAAACCCTGCAACTGGGAAAGACTTTTCTCCCAACAACTTCCAAGCGCTCGCTGACAGATTTGGTTATAGAGTGTTTTAAATGTACATGAACTGTATGTTTTAACTATATGTGTTAGGGATCACTACTTTTATTTTCAGAGACTTTAAACCTGTAGGATTGGCTTGAAGTGGGTATCTATTGGTGTGTGGAAAAGCTTCTGAGTGATTTGTTAAAGCGATTCCATGTTTAAGAGTCACTGAGCTGAGGGCTGTCATAGCACCACCCAAAGATGATGCACAAACTCTCTGAGTGGTGCTATTGGCAGTCCCAACACTGCCCTAGATTTAGGTATGCCCCTCAAAAGCAGAAGAGGGGAAGAAGTGTGGTAAAGACAGTCTCATCAAATCTCATGCTGTTTCCAAAATTCTATCCAAAGAGGTACATTTGAATGTGACCTCCAAGGGGCGCCTGGGTGGCGCAGTTGGTTAAGCGTCTGACTTCAGCCAGGTCACAATCTCGCGGTCCGTGAGTTCGAGCCCCGCGTCAGGCTCTGGGCTGATGGCTCGGAGCCTGGAGCCTGTTTCCGATTCTGTGTCTCCCTCTCTCTCTGCCCCTCCCCCGTTCATGCTCTGTCTCTCTCTGTCCCCAAAATAAATAAACGTTGAAAAAAAATTAAAAAAAAAAAAAGAAAGTGACCTCCAAAAGTATGTTGGCATGAAAATGTTTACCAGCAAAAAACATTTATAAATAATGTGCCTTTCCACCAATGACATTGCTATTGATAAGTGGTCACTGAAAGGAGCTCTTGAAACTCAATATATTTGCGATAGGATGAGGTGAGAGGATATTCTCTGATGCAGTAGACACTGTATTCCAAGGAAAGCCCAAGAAAAGCCTCCCAAAGAAGAATCAAGACTCACAGAAAGAGAACATCAACATGGTCACTGGGTGAAATCCAAAGATTATTATTGTTTGTGGAACAAATCCTGGCCTTTCCCGTAAGCATATGGTCTAGAAATTCATTCAAAAGAGAGACTGCAATCACATACATACACAGACACACAGACACAGACACACGGACACACACACACACACACACACACACACACTATTGCCATAGAAATTATAATGGTTAATGTTATATGTCAACTTGGTTAAGCCATAAGTCAAATACAAGTCTAGATGTCACCATGAAGGTGTTAATCTCAGATGAGATTAACATTTAAATCACTTTGAGTGAAGCAGACTGCACTCCTTTATGTGGCTAGGTCTCACGTATTCACTTGAAGGCCTTAAGAGGAAAAGACTGAAGTATTTCCCGTGAAAAAGGGAATTCTGCCTCCAGAATGCCTTCAAACTCAGCTGCAACACCAACTCTTCCCTGAGTCTCCAGCCTGCCAGGCTGCCCTGTAGATTTTGGAACTGCCATCCTCCACAGTCACATGAACCAGTTCCTTAAAATAAATCTCTCTCTTTCTTTACACACACACACACACACACACACACACACACACACACACACACGATTCAATAAATGCTCTCCCAAAAAATACTTATAAAATCAAAATCTATGTCAAAAAAAGGAAAGACAGGTACACAGCTTTAAGATAAATTGATAGAATTATTTTCTTTGGTGCCTTAGGCAACCATCTTATAAATCTCTTCACAATTTGGGCTTGTACAAATCCTCTTTATTAAAATTCTAGGAGGAAAATGGAGATAGAATGGGCCAGACTAAAATCTTAACTTGAGTTAACAAATATAACCCTGACTAATAGGAACATTTCCTTTTAACTGTGAACAGATACAAAACTTCATTCATCTGGTATATTTTTGGTTCTCATTGTGTCGGTGATTCCTCTTTACAGGACTAGGGCTGATGACTCGAGCTGCTCTGACATTTCTCCCACGTTGCGTGCATCCTGCCACCTGTCAGTCTGGTGCTTTTCACTGACACTCAATCACATATGTTATGCGCTTTCCCCTTGGCCCCGCTTCCCAACACCCCAACACAAGAACATGCTCTTTATACAACGTACAAGGAAAATGTCTTTCCACTCTGCTTTCTGCATTGCTCATTATAGTGGTCTTATGAAGCTTTCTGGCTGTAGCCTTTGAGAAATACATACATACATACATAGATACATACATAACAAAAACAAAAAAAATAAAAAAAAAAACATGTATTCTGGGGGCACCTGGGTGGCTCAGTCAGTTAAGCATCTGATTCTTGGTTTCGGCTCAGGTCTTGATCTCACAGTTCGTGGGTTCCAGCCCTGCATCAGGCCCTGTGCTGACAGTGCTGAGCCTGCTTGGGATTCTCTCTCTCCCTCTCTCTCTGCCCCTCCCTTACACACTCTCTCTCTCTCAAAATAAATACATAAACATTAAAAAAAAAAAAAAACACTGTAGTCTCTGTGCAGGTGACTTCAGCTAGGCTGAGAGGCCTGAGAAAGAAATATCAACAATAAAAGCAGCTGCCTGGCACCAACTGCAGGAGAAAGGCAGCTGCTTTCTGTACGTCTAGTAGAGCAAAGCTTACTCCTGGGCAGCAGTTGCCACCCTTTCAATAACTATGCAGGCTAATCTCCCACCATCCCAATGGTTATTTGGAGAACAAAAGGAAAATGATTGAGTTTCTCTCTGAGTCACAGACACGCATAATGAATTTCCTTCGTTAGATGGTTCCTTCCTCAAGACGGGAGACATATACGTCCCAGAAAGAAACGAACGCACGCTTGATTAATAGCAGCTAGTTCCACTTTGAAAAGATGAGATGGACCATGATACTTATTTTTGCAAGAAATAATGGTGGTTATTATTTCTGGTGTGGGGTCATCTCACATAGCTGTTGATGAGGTTTCAAACTTCAGTATTATATTCTCATTGCACAAGTCTTTTTTAGTTCCTTCATATTGTGATCAGGTCCTTGGGGAGGGAAGGGGTGGCCCTCACTCTTCCATGCTTTCATTTGGAATATATTTAAGACATAATGCTAGCTGTTGCTAACTACATATGTACCATGTGTTAAATATGTATAGAAATCTTACTTTGCCTACAGCAGTGGTGTAGGTCATCATTCTATGATAGACTAAGTTACCTCCCGCTGGAAGAAGTAACAAAGAGAGAATTATTAAGCCATGATCACAGGCAACTCTCATATGGTCCCCACACTGCTGGTTTTGTGAAATTCAAGTTATTATCACCTCTGCAGGCTAAAGGAATAGCAAGGAATGGGCAGAGAGGAGAGTGACACAGACTCTGTGGAGTTAAGCGCTCAGAAAATGCTCATCTTACCTCTAGGAATCTTTAAAGGGGGAATTTCATTAAAGTAAAAGCAACCTTTGAGTGTTCCCTAGACTAAACTGTGAAACATTTTTGAAAAGCAGAAAATCCTTATTTATGGCAGGAATGTTTGAAATTCAAAAGATAAATGCCATTCGGAATGCAAGCATGTTCTAGGTATCCAATATGTAATGGGACACAGCTGTAATAACAGCCACTGAACCAGGGGCCTCTCTATATCATGTCATTAGTTGACTTGTTATAAGCCGGTCTTCTGGCCCTTTTTATAAGGGCCACTGGGGTAAAAAATAAATATATCATGTACTGAACATCTGTGGTTCTGTCACAAAGCACCACTCATATCAACTTTCAAGCTCATATCTTGGGCTACACATGACACCCTTCTAAAAATGGATCTCAACAAAATGTAGAGATAGGAACTTACAGGTCTCTATTTCCAAAGGACAAAGGAAACAAGAAGGCCTGAGCTATGCCTTGGGCAAAACTAATGCATCTTTTTTTCTTATTATTTTAGTGTATTCTTTGGGCTTCAAAACCATATGTGCACTTTAGGTAAGATTCTGAAGATGAATATTTTATATGTGAGATGTTAAGTGAGGAAAGAAATGCCAAGTATCCAATCTCTTGACTTAGTAAGTCATCAAAATCATGAGTCAGCATTTAAGAACATGCAATTATTAGTAGCAATTTCCATCTGAGCCTTTTTTTTTTCTTTTTAAATAAACCTATCTGGTCATATGAGAAATTCTCTCATCTTTTTATGATGAAATAAAAAATAATGCCTGTCCCCTTTAAAAGGAAACAGGGAAATACTTGAAATAAAATAAATAAATAAATTTATTTCAAGTAAATAAAATACTTGAAATAACCAGGAAATTATATCAGCTATAAAATATTTCAGAAAAAAATGTAAACACCATTAATCTATATAATAAAATAATTAATGATATTAAACATTAGTATAGTTTTCAGGCCTATTTTTGTAGAGAAGTTATAGGTGGAAGGAAGAAATCCAGTATGAAAGCATTTTAAATGATCTGAAATTATTATGGATATGATGGAACTAGCATGGTATCAATGAGCATGGTAAGAAGTGGTCAGATTCTCGACATATTTTGAAGGCATATGTTTTTTTTGAAAATGCTGATGGATCAGATATAAGCTGTGAGAGGAAGAAAGGGGTCAAGGATGACTCCAATAGCTCTGATCTAAATAACCTGGAGGGAAAGAGTTGGCCTTACCTGAAATGGGGAGGCTTGAGGGTTACCAATTTCATATTAGCAACTGGAACAAAGTTGTATCAGTGGGAAGCAGAGTGTTATTCAAAGTGTTGCAACTTTACCCGTAGTAGTTTGTGAAAGGATCTTAGGAGTTATGTGGACAGACTTTTATCTAATTAGTAATACATTTTTGGCAAGTGATATTAGTTTTCTGTTTACAGAAGTGAAGTTCTCTTTCAAATACGTTTTCAGAACACAAAAACCGAGGCTTGATTTAAGTACACTGTTAAGTTGTAAGAGTCCTGGTGACATGTGGTTGAACCAAATTCCTGAAAGTAGTAGCTCGTTTACTAAAAATTGGGAAAACCACTGCATTGGAAAGACTTGGGTTCAAATTCTTCTCAGCTTGGAAAGACTTGGGTTCAAATTCTCCTCAGCTACTTAAATTAGATAGATGGGGCTAGTTAACTAAAGTCGTGGAACAGTTTTTTTTTCTTCTATCGATAAGAGTAATGATGCTCAAATTATAGAGTTGTGTTAAGGCTTCAGTGAAAAATATCTAGTAGAGTGTTTAGCAAATTCCTAGCACTACACACTTGGTTGTGTCTTTACATAACACATATTCTGCTTTTTGTGTCCATTCAACTGTCCCTTAGGCTACTACAACTTGAAGATACACACAAATTTGTACAAAATATCTAATGCCCATTGGTCCATCTAAATAAGAAATAGCTACTAATAGCAGAGAAATGTTTATTATCTGAATATAATAAATTTTAAAAGTTCATCCAGTATTCTAAAAACTATAGCAAATGGTGATATAAATACCAATGTTACATGTGAAATCGCATAGATCTTAGAGTCTTTTTAAGCACTTCCCAAGAAGACAAACTCTTATCTCCCAACAAAGTGTATATGCAGGTTGACCTGGATAAAGAATGATGGGTAACTCTTTTATCTAATTCCTTTGATAGATTTCTCTTTTTGAAACCCATTTCAATATGTTTTTATTTGTAATAGAGAGAGTGGGAAATATCTTTTAACTTTCGCAAATAGGCAATATTTGTAAACATGGACATCATAATAAATATTAGAAGACAGAGTAGAAAACCTCCCATGTTATTATGTCATCAGTGCTAAATTATGGCTGTGTATCTTTAGAAAAATTACAATTCATGTCTATAATATTATTAACATTTCTAAAATTGGGGCATTTTCTTAATTGCTGAGATAAAGAGTGTCTTCCATAATAATTACTATCAATGATTTTAGTACATTCTAGTTTCATCTACATTATGTGGCAACTCTTTAAAAATTTGTATATTTAACAAAATAGAATGCTTCATTCCATATTAATAATAGAAAGTTTGGCTGATCAGAAGAGTGAACAGACAGACTGATAAACAAAGAAATACTGATGTGGAGAGTTTCACCAGATAGATCTAAATATCTGGTCTCATCCCACTTATAAGTTCACATGTTTTGACTAAGTGCTTTATACAACTCAGACACATTCAACTGGGGTACCATTAAATTTCACAGGTAACTATTATTTAATTTGTACATAATTTTCCTTTGTGTGAAAATCTTTGGGATAGTATGTTGTTTTTAGCATTACATCACAAAACACATCATAAAAAGGAAGTTTTAAAGTACCTCCTTTAATAATAATAAAGAAAAGATGAAGGGATATACATCGTTCGGCATTATCTGTGAGTGCAAGAGATAAATCTGTTTCATTGGGTTGCTTCACTGGGCTGCTGATGCTTGTTGAAGTCTCCTGGCAGCTGGCCTTGCCTGAATTTTCTTGGCCAAAGCAATCAATTTCATGCTGGTTTATTAAACCTTTAAGATCTCCTACTAAACTGAGAGCTCCTTGAAAATAGTAGCCACATCTTAATCATCATTTTATCCACAGTGCACCCAGCATAGTACCTGGCTCATACTAAGTGCTCAGTCATTGGTTAGGCGATAGAAAAAAGCAATTAATCAAGCATGGTATTTACTGGCAAAGAAAACCAGGAGTTAAAAGTTATTTTGATCTTCAAGAGTGCATTTGCTACTCATGCTCCAGAAATTCATTCAAGATATTAACTACCACGTATTGGTCACTTATAAGTCGCAAGCACTATACGTGGTATTACAGCCATTGGTTCTCATCTTTGCCACATCTCAATGTAGAGATAATCCTTATTTAATAGATAGGAGAGTTAAGAACAAAACTATCCAAGTTCAAGTAATTTAGTAGAAAAGAGACTTTCTCTTTTCAAATCCATTAGACTTTATAAACTTTTTATAATTGCACTCTTTCTGAACTTCATATTCTTCTTGAGATATGTATATAAACACACATACATACACATACAAATAGTAAGTTGTAAACCTAGCTGTTAATCTAGCTGTTTCATATCGGAACTTTAATAAGGACATCTATCTTCTATCTGCAATAATAAGAATTTATGAAAATATCTTAGAATGGAAGTATATCTCAAGGAATACTGATGAGATTCATTTTATAAACTATTCAGAAATAAAAATTTCAAACTAAATCAAGTTCTTTTACCATATCAATTCATATCAACAAAGAACTATGTTATGTTCTAAAATTTAATTTTTTACTGGGAGTTAATGGTATATGAGGCAATGTATTCAGATGTCAACTATGAAAGACCTTTTTGAAAGCATTTTAAATAGAGGGAAAAAAGTAAGCCTTACTAAATGACACAGAAATAGAGAATCTCTTTCCCTGGCATGTTGGAAATCTGCATGAATAACCATAATATGCATTCCTTATACACACAATTATCCTCCATAGATGGAAAAAGATGGATAAACACTGCTCAAAATCTAAATTCAAATGACAAGATGAAACAAGCACATAAAAGAAAATGTGCTGAAACACTTTTCTTTAATATCTATAGTGAGCACAATTTTTTGGCATTTAAAATTTTCTCTTGGAAATATAATAAACTTACTGAAATGTCCCGTAAGGAAACAGCTAATATTCTAATGATTATAAGTAAAAGATGAGCATTTCCTAAGTAATTTACTTTTTTTCCCTTTAATGGATTTGCCATTACTATCAGCAAAACAGATTAATAAGTAATAGATCTGGAGAAGCTACAAAGGTTGTAGAAGTCTCATAACTTCTCAAGGTCAAAGTTACTGATATATACTTCGTTTTTCTTGCTAGCTGGTATTGATGAACCATGGAGAACTGCCTTCAGATTTTATTCTTTTTTTTTTAAGTTTATTTATTTATTTGTTTTGAGAAAGAGAAAGAGAGTATGAGCAGGGGAGGGATAAGAAGAGAGGAGGAGAGAGAGGATCCCAAGCAGGCTCCACGCTGTCAGTGTGGAACCCGATGCGGGGCTTGATCCCATGAATGCAAGACCATGACCTGAGCCAAAATCAACAGTCAAATGCTTAACTGACTGAGCCATCAGGTGCCCCTGCCTTCAAATTTTATTCCTGAAAGACAGTTTCTCAAGCCTCCCTATGGCCTTTTTTTTTTTTTCCTTTTTTGAGTATGGGTGACCCAATGTTACAGTAGTTTCAGGTGTACAACATAGTGATTCAACTTCTCTGTATGTTATACTATGCTCACCACAAATATAGCTACCTCCTGCCACCATACAGTGCTATTCAAATATCATTGACCATATTCCTTATGTTGTGCCTTTTACTCCATGACTTATTCATTCCATAACTGGGAAGCTGAACTGACCATTTCCCCTCAACTATTTTGTTCATCCTCCCACACTCTTCCCTCTGGAAACCATTGTTTGTTTTGTGTATTTATGGCTCTGATTTTGCTTTTTGTTTGTTTATTGATCTGCTTTTCACATTCCACATACCAGTGAGATCATATGGAATTTGTCCATCTCAGTCTTATGTATGGTATGCTAATTAATTATAAAATGTTTGTTCTGCATCACAACATTGTCCTTGGTTGCAAGTTTATGATTTTAACTATACAGAATTATTGTTAAAATATTCTTTTGTAAGTAAAAGGACTCAAATGAAATCACAAATGAGAGGGGAGAAACAACAACCAACACCACAGAAATATAAGCAATTATAAGAGACTATTATGAAAAACTATATGCCAACAAATTGGACAACCTAGAAGAAATAGATAAATTCCTAGAATCATAAAAACTACCAAAACTGAAACAAGAAGAAATACAAAATTTAAACAGACTGATTACCAACAAATAAATCGACTCAGTAATCAAAAAACTCTCAACAAACTAAAGCCCAGGGCCAGATGGCTTCACAGGTGAATTCTAACAAACATTTGAAGAAGAGTTAATACTTATTCTCAAAGTATTCCAAAGAAAACTTCCAAATTCATTCTCTGAGGCCAGCATTACCCTGATACCAAATCCAGATAAAGACACAACAAAAAAAGAGAACAGGCGGGTATCTCTGAAAAACACACATGCAGAAATCCTCAGCAATACATTAGCAAAACAAATCCAACAATACATTGAAAAAATAATTCACCATGAGAAAATGGGATTTACTCCTGGGTTGCAAAGGTGGTTCCATATTCTCAAATCAAGCAACATGATACATCACATCAATAAGGGAAAGGATAAGAACCATATGATCATTTCAATAAATGCAGAAAAAGCATTAGACAAGGTACAACATTCTTTCATGATAAAATCCCTCAACAAAGTATGTTTAAAGGGAATATACCTCCACATAATAAGGCTATATATGAAAATCTCACAGCTAACATCATTCTTAATGGGGAAAAACTGAGAGCTTTTTCCCGAAGGTCAGGAACAAGACAAAGATGTTCACTCTCACCACTTTTACTCAACATAGTACTGGAACTCTGAGCCACAGAAATCAGACAACAAAAGAAAATAAAAGGTGTCCAAATCAGTAAGGAAGAAGTAAAAGCAGATAACATGATATTATATACAGAAAACACAAAAGACTCCATCAAAATCTGTTGGAACTTGGGTGCCTGAGTGGCTCTGGGGATGAGCATTTGACTTCATCTCAGGTCATGATCTCGCGGCTCGTGGGTTTGAACCCTGAATTGGGCTCTGTGCTAACAACTCAGAGCCTGAAGACTGCTTCAGATTCTGGGTCTCCCTGTCTCTCTCTGTCCCTCCCCTGCTCATGCTCTGTCTCTCTCAAAAAATAAATAAGCACTTAAAAATTGCTAGAACTGCTAATGAGTTTAGTAAATTGGCAGAATACAAAATTAATGTACAGAAATCTTTTGCATTATTATGCACCAGTCATGAAGCAGCAGAAAGAGAAATTAAGATCATAGTCCTATTTACAATTCCACCAAAAATAATAAGATACCTAAGAATGAACCTAACCAAAGAAGGGAAAGACCTGTACTGTGAAAACTATAAAATTATAGTTTTATAAAACTATAAAACAAGATGATGCAAAGAAATGCAAAGACATTCCATGCACATGGATTGGAAGAACAAATATTGTTAAAATGTCTACACTACCCAAAGCAATCTACACATTTAATGAAATCCCTATCAAAATATCAACAGCATTTTTCACAGAACTAGAGCAAACAATCCTAAAATTTGTAGGGAACCACAAAAGACCCTTAGCCAAAACGATCTTGAAAAAGAAAAGCGAAGTTGGAAGCATCACAATTCTGGTCTTTAAGTTATATTACAAAGCTATAGTGACCAAAATAGTATGGTACTGGCATAAAAATAGACACACAGATCAATAGAACAGAATGGAAAACCCAGAAATAAATCCTCACCTATATGGTCAATTAACCTTCGACAAAGCGAGAAAGAGTATTCAATGAGAAATGAGAATAGTCAATGAGAAAAAGCCTCTTCGACAAATGGTGTTGTGAAAACTGGACAGCAACATGCAAAAGAATGTAACCAGACTTCTTTTTTTACATCATACACAAAAATAAATTCTAAATGGATTAAAGACCTAAATGTAAGACCTGAAAACATAAAAATCTTAGAAGAGAGCACAGGCAGTAATCTCTCTGACACTGGCCACAGCAACATTTTTTTCTACTTATGTCTCCTAAGGCAAGGGAAACAAAAGCAAAAATAAACTATTGGGACTATATTAAAATAGAAAGCTTCTGCACAGCAGAAGGAAACTAAAAGGGAACCTACTGAATGGGAGAAGATATTTTTGCCAATGACATATCTGATAAAGGGTTAGTATCCAAAATATATATAGAAATTATAAAACTCAACACCCAAAAACCAAATAATCCAATTAAAAAACGGGCAGAACACGAACAGACATTTCTCCAAAGAAGACATCCAGATGGTCAATAAACACATGAAAAGATGCTCATCATCACTTACCATCAGGGAAATGCAAATCAAAACTACAATGTGATATCACCTCACAACTGTCAGAATGGTTAAAATCAAAAACACCAGAAAAAACAGGTGTTGGCAAGGATGTGGAAAAAAAAAGAAAGCCTCTTGCACGGTTGGTGGGAATGCACAGTGGTGCAGTCACTCTGGAAAACAGTATGAAGACACCTCAAAAAGTTAAAAATAGAACTACCTTACCGTCCAGTAATTGCACTACTGGGTATTTACCCAAAGAACAGAAAAACACCAATTCAAAGGGATATATGCACCCCTATGTTTATTGTAGCATTATCTATAATAGCCAAACTATGGAAGCAGTCCAAGTGTCCACTGACTGATGGATGGATAGAGAATCCATTCATCATATGCAATGGAATATTACTCAACCATAGAAAATAATGAAATCTTGCCATTTGCAAGGAAATGGATAGAGTTAGACAGTATTATGCTAAGTGAAGTAAGTCAGTCAGAGAAAGACAAATAGCATATGATGTCACTCATGTGGAATTTAGAAAACAAAAGAAATGAGCAAAGGGAAAAAGAGAGAAAAAAACAAACAAACAAGAAACAGACTCTTAACTATAGAGCATAAGTCAATGGTTGCCGAAAGGGTGGTGGATGGGGGATGGGTTAAATAGGTGATGGGGATTAATGAGAGGACTTGTGATGAGGACCTGGTGATGTATTGAAGTGTTGAATCACTATATTGTACACTCGAAACTAATGTAACACTGAATATTAACTATATGGAATTAAAATAATTAAAATAATTCTTATATCTCTGTCCATTTCTTTTCTATAATATTTACAGACACCCTTTGCTTGACTCTCATTTTATTATTACTATCTATCCCTTTATCCTAACCAAAGTCTCAGCAGAATAGACAAATATACCCAAATGCCTTTTTGATATTTTCATTAGATCTTCTCATGGGCACACCTCAGTGTTGACTCAAAGCCAATATATATACGTGTGTGTGTGTGTGTGTGTGTGTGTGTGTGTGTGTGTGTGAGAGAGAGAGATGAATGAAGCAAGAATGGCTATTTATATTGAGAGTTGTTACACATCACACATATGAATTATAATTTTGAAAGAATCGGGACCTAAACCAATCACATCAAAGTAGAGTATTTCAGAGCTTAACCTCATGTTTAAATGTTTAGATCTAGTTCCTCGACAAAATTGTGACCAGAGACAGATCATCTTTCTCTTGATTTGTTATAATTATTTTTTTGTAATGAAATAAAAATAAGTACCAGTAAGGATACAAATTGTCAAGATGTTTTTTTAATCTTGCTTTTAAAGTTTATTTCTTCATTTTGAGAAAGAGAAAGAGAGAGAGAGAGCACAAGCAGGGGAGGGGAAAAGAGAGAGAGGGAGAGAGAGAATCCTAAGTAGGCTCCCCAGTATCAGCACAGAGCTCAACATGGAACTTGAGCTCATGAACTGTGAGATCATGACCTGAGCTGAAACCAAGAGTTGGATGCTTGACCGACGGAGCCACCCAGGTGCCCCAAATAAAGGTGTTTAAATTGGCATCGGTTAATAGTAAGTATAATATTTCAAAGCTACTTTAGAAATGTAGGGGTTTTTTATTGTTTGGTTTTAACAAGAAAGATTTGGATAAATAGCTTTCTAATAAGGCAATTCAGATTTTTAGTTCTTATCAGTATTGCTCATCATATGAAATTTTGATTTCAAAAGAAAAAAATCATATGATATTTATGCAAGCCCATCAGTCAAGATTTTATAATAATATAATAGTCTTTATACAGTTTCTTCAGTATTACTTATATTTTGGGCAAAGCGATAGAAAAAAGAATATCCTAACAGTTAAGGGCAGGAACTGTGGAACTATGTAAGCACAAAGAAGACATTTAATAACTTAGAGTTATAGATAAATGAGATAATTATGTAATAGATTATAGTGCAGTGTTAATCATAGTAAGAGGATTTAGATCAGCAATTACTCATGAAACAGGGTAGAAAATTGAGCTTCTCATGTTTTGGCCTTGGCATTCTTTGTCCCACTATGAATGTTATAGAATTCAAGGCCCCGGCACATGGGATGCCATAGTTCATAGTTTTTTTTCCTTTTTTTTAATGTTTATTTTACTTTTGACAGAGAAAGAGAGACAGAGGGGGGAGGGACAGAGAGAGAGGGAGACGCAGATCCGAAGCAGGCTCCAGGCTCTAAGCTGTCAGCACAGAGCCCCACGCGGGGCTCGAACTCGAGAGCTGTGAGATCATGACATGAGCCGAAGTCGGACACCCAACCGACGGAGCCACCCAGGTGCCCCCATAGTCCTTTTAATTTGGATATTTACCCTGACAATTTTATGTCAGATGGCAGTAAAGTCCCTTTAGCAAGGGGTGCCTTTTTTTCGATTTGGATGATGGTGCTATATTAGGATTATAAAGTGAAAAGTATGGACCATGTCAGTAATTCACACTGAGAAATATTTTTATAGATACTGAAATGTAATTAAAGGTTTATTATGGGAAAAAAAAGGTATATTATGAAAGAGTCTGGGCAGTGTTTGTAAAATTTTTGCTTCAGAGAACAAAGCATCTTTTCCTTTTAGATATGTGTATCTATTCAATTTCTCAATGATTTTACACATACTGCAATTATTCCCTAAGGGCCTTCTATATCTAATTTAACCCTTAAAGGGCAGAGCATGTTTAAAAATTAAATTATTGTGTATACTGTGGTTTGAGACGAAACATATTCTTACTTTGTTTGGGCAAAATAATAATAAAGATTTCTGTTGAATAAGCATTTTTTTGTTTTTGTTTTTGCTCTTAAAAGATGCAGTGAAGACGGCACAAGTTAGCATTAAATGGCTATTTCTTTCTTAGAATTCACATGCTTTAGTTAACACTATATTTCCTCCTCCAGCTGCTTGATGATATCCCTGTTCTTGAGAACACCCTTTGGGAGAAGCCAGCAAGAAAGAAGTAACTATAATCTTCCAGGCACTTGTCTGCTCTATTAATTGTAGTCGTGTTAAGGATCAGAAATGAAGATGGGACGATATTTAATTTAGATCCTGGAAGCTCCCAAACTGTCTTCATCCACAGTTTCTCCACACAGTTGTGGCTTTAAGCTCACATCAAAGTTCTAAATAACAATGTATGGTGATGCTTTTGTTCAGTTTATTGCTCATGCTGCAGATATGTAATCTGCCTCTGTACCAGGATGTGATGGCTGAAAGGCATCATTAATGTGTTAAACGATGTGGAATGCTTCAGGCACAGTATGACACATCACTGCAGAGTGATAGTCCCAGATGCACAGGTATCTGCCTCCATTTCAAATCAGAAAGAGAGAAGCTAAATTACCACACAGGCAAAATGCACCAGGAAAATTATAATGTATATATTCACTCATAATCTCTGAGCCTGACTCAGACCTCACTTGTTTGTTGAGAGGAATAAAAGGTTAAGATTTCCATTCTCAGGGTTTATTAATCATACAGGTGAAATAAGGAAGGGAGGACTCATCATAGTGCATTCCTAGAATTGTATCCCCACTCTTTTTGTGGTTGATTTTCAATATGTTTTATGATTCCAATTCATGACACCGATGCTATAAAACATCTTTTTCCATGTTCTGGAAGAACTAATGTAGACTCTTTTGGTACCTAGTTTACTTCGATGGTACGTAATTACACAACAGCATACATCTCTTCAGAGACTGCAGCAATATGTGTCCATATTTTAATAGCAGGTGCAGCTCTGTACTTTTCTACCTTTACACTGAAACATTCATTTCTTCAGATATGCTAAAGCCTGACCGGCTATCTTTGACATGAGGTGTTCCACTATCATATCCATATATGCTGTTTTTAGATTCAAATAGAACAACAAGGTGTATAGAGTAAATGTATTTCAAAATCAGGAATATAGAAGATTTAGAAATTCCTGTTTTATCAATGTAAAAATTTAGAGTAAAATGCTAAACTTAGGCAAAGGACTGATCAATCTAGGATTCATTGAAAAAAAAATTTAAACATTTATTTCTTTTTGAGAGAGAGAGAGAGACAGAGTGCCAGCAGAGAGAAAAGAAGACACAGAATCTGAAGCAGGCTTCAGGCTCTGATCTGTCAGCACAGAGTACAACGCGGAGCTCGAACCCATAAACGATGAGATCATGACCTGAGCTGAAGTTGGATGCTCAATTGACTGAGCCACCCAGGCATCCCTACAATTCATTTTTCAAAAGGATGTATTTTGAGGGCACCTGGGTGGCTCAGTCTATCAAGCGTCTGACTTCGGCTCAGGTTCTGGTCTCACGGTTCGTGAGTTCAAGCCCGGAATCTGGTTCTGTGCTGATGGCTCAGAGCCTGGAGCCTGCTTTGGATTCTGTGTCTCCCTCTCTCTCTGCCCCTCTCCCACTCCCACTCTTGTCTCACTCTCTCTCAAAAATAAATAAACGTTAAAATTAAAAAAAAAAATTTAAAAAAGGATGTATTTTTTATTTAAGCTATATTAAAGATATCTATTTCTACCAATGGACATCATTACTTCATCCTGTGAAATAGCAGGCCACTAAACCATTGGCCGTAAAGCTTCTAAAATCTTTATAGGATGTGAGTTGATAGTGTATACTTAAAGGTACATTTAATGATTTATTAATATTATACTAGTAATGAAGTTCTGAATTGTGGTACAAGCATTGCAAAAGAGAAGTAAAACAAGACAGATTATACTTGGATTTCTAGGCCAATCCCTTCATATGATGGACAGCGATTTTTGACCAGAAGAAATGAAGGAATTTGTCTGTGATCACCAGAGTAAGTGGATGACAGAAGTGATTCTGTCCCAGGCTGAGGACAGAAATCTTTTCATTACATTGGATAGTCTCTAAGGTGTCATCCTTCTCTGCAGAAATGAGTGGTCCTTCAATGGGACATCTATACAAAACTAAGTTCTTCTTCTTTTCAATAATGTTATTTAGTTGTCATTTTTTTTTTAATGGGACGGCAACTGTGAAACTGCCAGACTAAAATCAAACACCTAGAAAGTCCTACAGATGAGGATTGGCTTCCCCTCCCTTTGTATTTTTTTATCAGACTTAATTCACAGAAAAATATTAATTTATTCATTATTATAAATATGAGCTATTTTATAAATAGAAACTTAAAAAGAACATCAGTTTGTTTTTGCTATAGGGGTTTTAGTGTGACAACTGGCAAAAGTGGACTAGTATCTGAGATAACAGTAGGTAGTAATGTGAATGTCTTCATTTTGAAAAATGTGTTGAGGTTATATAAGAAGATGCAGTGTTTTTAGGAAATCACACGCTAAAGTAGGTAGGAGCAAAGGGGCACATCCTATGCAATTCACTTCCAAGAAGTTCAGAAGTAGGGGCACCTGGGTGGCTCAGTCGATTGAGCATCCGACTTCGGCTCAGGTTATGACCCTGTGGCTCGTGGGTTCGAGCCCCACGTCAGGCTCTGTGCTGACAGCTCAGAGCCTCGAGCCTGCTTCGGATTCTGTGTCTCCCTGTCTCTCTGTCCCTCGCCCATGTATAACTCTCTCTCTCTCAAAATAAATAAACATTAAAAAATTTAAAAAAAGAGAAGAAATAAATAGAAACAAATAATAGAAATACAGAGAAATAAATAATAGAAATAAGTAATATCTATACAGAAAAGGAGATGGGGGAGAGAACGATAAAACAAACATGGCAAAATGTTAACTTTTAAGGAATCTGGATAAAGGTGTACACACATAATGTATACTACAATACTATTTTGTGACATCTGTAATATTTTCATACACATGAACAAATCATATCTTATGATAGAAACTGTACACATACATGCAGAATTTTAGCAGGGTAAACTGAAAGAGGAGGGAATCTGCTGTTCACTCTAGGTAAAGTACTGGGTCGGGATAATGTTCATAGGAAAAAAGAAGTTTAAATGGAACTAGAAAAAAATATTTAGAATGTGCATGCCTGTATAAAAGAAAAAATCAAGATTGAGGAGATACTGAAAAGGAGATAACTAGAGCAATACCCAGAGAATGGAGGGGCACCTCTTTCAACAGACACAAATTGAGGGAAACATGATGGCATTTACCTAAGTGTCAAACTAAAGTTAGTCCAATTGTTCTGGGACTGATGATACTTCAATGCCAACAATCTGGCAATCAGGAATCCAAGTAGAAAGAGGCCGAAACCCCTAAATCTTATTTTGGGGTGGGGGGTAAATTTATGGCTCAAAAGTTTAAAAATGCCATGTTAGACTTGAAAATAATAATTGCAGATAACATTAATACTCATATAAATCCAATGATGTTACTGATTTTACTCTTTTGTTATAATTAAGTCATTCATATGCTAAAAATTTTATTTATTTAAAAGATTGTTTTAACATTTATTTTATTTTTTTAACTTTTTTTAATGCTTATTTATTTTTGAGTGAGAGAAACAGAGAGTGAGTGGGGGAGGAACAGAGAGAGAGAGAGACAGAATCCGAAGTAGGTTCCAGGCTCTGAGCTGTCAGCACAGAGCCTGACACAGGGCTCAAACTCACAAACCGTGACATCATGACCGGAGCAGAAGTTGGACGCTTAACCAAATGAGCCACTCAGGCGCCCCTAACATTTATTTATTTTTTAGAGACAGAGAGAGACAGAGTGTGAGCAGGGGAGGGGGAGAGAGAGGGAGACACAGAATCTGAAGCAGCCTCCAGGCTCTAAGCTGTTTGTTAGCACAGTTTGATGCGGGGCTCGAACTCATGGACCGCGAGACCGTGACCTGAGCTGAAGCTGGATGCTCGACCGACTGAGTCACCCAGGTGCCCCTAAGAATTGCTTTATTAACTTATTCCCCGCTCTTTTTTTTTTAAGCTTGGTCATTTATTTTGAGAAGGTGACGGGGGAGAGAATCCTAAGCAGGCTCTGTGCTGTCAACGTGGAGCCCAATGCGAGGCTTGAACTCATGAATGGTAGGATTATGACCTGAGCTGAAATCAAGAGTCTGATGCTTAACTGACTGAGCCACCTAGGTGCCACCCACCCCACCATCCTCTTCAATATCACCTCTTAAAACACAAATCTAGTGAAGTTACTCTGCCACTCAAAATGGGTATCTTTCTCCAACATCCTATTATCTAACACTCAGGTTGGTTGGCTTTCCTTTACTATTCAACCTGATTTCTTGTTACCTCTGAACAAGATCAATTTCCTCCTCTCAACCTAGCCTTGTTGTTCCTCAGGGAGCTCAGCTCCAATACTATGCTATACGTATTTCTTTTTCTTTATATCTATCTGGTTTATTTCTATTTTTCATCTATTTGTATCTATTTGTATCTATTATACATCTGACTCTTCTCCAAAGGTTTCCCTAAAATCCTTAACTGTGACATCTTAACTCATTTCATTGTTTAGTGTCTTAAGTAAATTTATTTATTTCATATATATTGTTTTTAATTCTATACTTAGATGGTAAATTCCTGCATGGCTCGGGCATATATGACATGTACATAAAAGAGACACTCAAATGTATTTGTTGGTCCATTAACACTTTTTATATACATCTCAGTGGATTTTACTTCCTACTCTTTTTATCTTAGAATCTCAACATAATTAAAAGATGACTATTAAAATTAATCACATCACTTATTTATAAATGTTATAACCAGGAATGTAAAAACTTAACACTGAGTATAGAGAAAAAGGCATGAGGATTCAAAACAATTGAAAGGAAAAATCAAGAGTACGTGACAACTTCTTAAATGTAGAAAATGAAGCAAAGATGTTTCTAAATGTTAGATTAGAATCTGGCAAACTGGGGAAATGATGGTTGTCTTAGTAGAGAGGGGAAAAAAATAAGGAAAGAAAGCTATTTGAGAGAGAATGTGTTTTAATTTTTGAATTATGGAAATTTCCATTAAAAATCACTTATTCATTCAGTAGACACTTGAGTGATTACAAGGTGTTTAGAAGGCCTTGTTGTCTTTGTTCTATGTCCAAAAAAATATAAATGTGAACATGAGACAAAGTCTATGGTCTTGTGAAGTTTATATTCTTCCTAACAATTTAACATAGAGACACAAAGAGGAAATTATTCCTGATTTCCAGGAAGTGACTTGCTATCAAATGAGGGCAGATATCAAACCATGAATGAAAGAACAAAAGGAGAGGTATGGATTACTCTGTGAAAAAAAATCGAATCTTAGATTGAAAATCAGGAAAAAAATAGGATGAAACCTTGATGAGTCAAACCATTTATAATGCACACACACACTTTTGTGTGTGTTGTTATTGCTGCTGCTGTTATTTGATTATTTGTAACTTCCTCTAAGATGAAGGAACACCTATACAACACAAAAGGCAAGGGAAAAAAGCCAGGAGAGGGAATGTTGAAGATGCTAGAAGGGGAGGACATTTGCTTGAGAGCACATTCTATTAAGACTCAGGAATCAGTGGGAGTTAGCAAGTACAGAGGGGGAGGCAGGAATTAGATTTAAAGAAACTGTGGAGGGGGTGGGTAGAGAGTAGCATTTTTCTTTTCCCTCTGAACCTTGAAGGTCTTGATAAGTGAGGACAGTGTAAGAGGAAAAACACACTCTGATATGCCTCCTCTAATCTCAATACTTAACTCACAGAACACTTCGCTTCTGGTTACCAAATGTGTGGGGATTTCCCCATACCAAGCAATTCTGACCCATAAGCTGGGTATCCTACAAGGAATTCAGTTCTGATACTATCTACCTGGAATTAGCATTGAAGCCCAGAGTTAGGGGCCCAGTCCCACAAGGCCCCCCTGCCCTCTTTTTAGCTGCTAATCACAAGTTCAAGTTGTTATCTATAATGCTGTCCCACCAGCTGAAATCAGAGATTCCCACTACCTCCTTCTTGGGTCCAATTAGTTTGCTACAGTAGCTCATAGAACTCAGGAAAACATTTTGCTTACTAGATGACCAGCTTATTATAAAAAGATACAACCCGAGGGCGCCTGGGTGGCTCAGTCGGTTGAGCGGCTGACTTCGGCTCAGGTGATGATCCTGCGACTGGTGAGTTTGAGCCCCGCATCGGGCTCTGTGCTGACAGCTCAGAGCCTGGACCCTGCTTCAGATTCTGGGTCTCCCTCTCTCTCTCTCTCTCTCTCTGCCCTCTCCCGCTCAAGCTGTCTCTCTCTGTCTCTCAAAAATAAATAAACATTAAAAAAAATAAAAAAAAAAAAGATACAACCCGAGAACAGCCAGATGGAAGAGATGTACAGGGCAAGGTATCCGGGAAGAGGCACAGAGCTCCCACCCTCTCTTCAGGCACGTCACGTACCAGCACCTCTCTGTGTTCACTAACCCCAAAGCTTTCTGAACCCCATCCTTTGGGCTTTTAAGGAGACTTCATTATGTAGGCAAGATTGGTTAAACCATCACCAGCCTCCTCTCCCTACTCCTGGGCTTGGGGCTGGGGGATAAGGGAGCTGAAAGTTTCAACTTTCTAATCACGGGGTTTGGTTCCCCCAGCAACCAGACCCCATCCTTAGGGTTTTCCAAAAGTTGATTCATTAACATAAACACAGGTGTGGTTGAGTCGGGGTTGTTATGAATTACAAAATAGACCTTTATTACTCTTATCACTTAGGAAATTCCAAGGGTTTTAGGAGACATGCACCCTGAACTGGAACCAAAACCAAATATATTATTTCTTATTATAAATCACAATATCACAGAGGGAAAACCATCTGTGGAGAATGAGGGCATGAAGGATGAAGCTAGGTCTGCGGAAGAGTAGAGATGATAAGGAAGATCTCTTGCAGAACGCCCCTAAGTAACCCCGTGATAGATGGCGGAGAAGCAAGAACCAAGTTTACTAGGGTTAAGTTAGTAACTAACTAAGTTAGTAACTAAGTACTAACTAAGTTAGAGTAAATGTTCCAGCAAAGCCCCTCTCTGTCTCCAAGGCAGCATTTATTTTTGTAGCTACATGGCATGAATCATAGGATGACAGAAAGAATATGAAGATAGAAGTTGGAAATGGCATTGGAGTTGGGAGACATAAATGAAAGTTTGATCTCTTTGATGAAATGTTAGAAAAGCCTCTGGGATCTCAGTTTCTCCAGGTATAAAATGGGGGTGGGGTGGACCTCAAAACTGAAAGCCCCTAAGGTCTCTATTAGTGCTCCCTATTTTAGTCTGGAATCATTACATGCTATAGGATAGTGAAAAGGGGGCAGATTCTATGATGGAGGTTGAGAATAAGCAGACTGATATTTCACTAGTGGAATGATTGTTTCCAGAAGTGAAAGGTAAATACACTCATGCAAGTACAAAAACAGGAAGTAACAATTTACACTAAGTTATAACTTTACAGATTTTTGCTTTGCAATTTGCAGTTCTTTCTGGATATGTTTGACTGATAGATTCACAGATAGATACAATCTTTATGGAGAGACCATGATTTTGATCGCACTGGCATACCTTGCGAAAGTATTGAACTAACATCCGAATTTACAACATAATCCCCTACAATTTAGAAGGTGCCTTATCACGTGGTCATCACACGGCTTTCACAATGCAATCAAGAGAAAAATCAACAAACTCAATCTCACAAACGAAATTCAAAGGGACACGTTTCACCTTCTCCCTTTATATCCTTGTCAAAGATAGAGAGACTAGGAGGAATTTAAACACCATGGCATCATATCTGTCACAGCCATATCTTTTTAGTAGGTAGAGAGCTCATTTTTCAAGGCTACCAGTCCATTAACCTTCACAAGAACAAAAATAAAGCAAAACAAAGAAACACTCCCTGGAGAAATGGCATCACTCCTAATCTTGCTTATACATCTTACTGTGGGGATTTGAAGATGGAACAAAGACCTCTAGCACCCCAGGCACACAAAACGATACAGATGCCCTGAAATAAATATATAAATGCCTGGGGTGCATTGTGTAGACAAATTTGTGATTATTTTTTTAAATGATAGTGGGGTTAGAGAGAGTAACTGATATCATCCCTGCTGAATCTGTCTTACCCTGTGATTTGTATCTGGGAGGGCTGAAGCGTCAACCCCATTTATTTTTTAATGTCTTGGCCTGTTCTTGTTTGCCCTTACCTAGATTCATTCAGTGTGTATATCTGGAACTATTAGTTTCCTGATAAATGCATTGTCAGAAAGCCAGAGGCCAATGATAACATAGGAAAGAAGGAGCTCTTGCTTGTTTTTATACGTTTTTGTTTGACTTGGGAGATAATTATAACCCAGATTGATGCTCCTATTTTAAACAAGGTAGTAAATCAGCATGAAATATAGGATTGGGGAAAGCCATTTGCCACATAATTATAATTTCTTAAAATTCCCGTGTTCACTGAATATGAGAAGCTATAATCATGCAATATATAGCAATGGCATTACTCATCTTTTTCTCTCATGGAAGACAGTTACATAAACTGAAGTTGCAAATTTTTAAATATTATTAGTTACAAAGTTTAAATACCATTAACTGAAGCAAAGCAAAAGCATATGTTGTTTGGTCTGAGACCTAGCTTCCAGTGGGGGAAAAAACACAGATTCAGTAAGCAAGATTTAAAAAACGATTCAGCACACTTCCCTTAAAAGTCCTGTCTTTTCCACAGATAAAGTTTATATATCACCATGAGACAATGTAAAAGTGTAAGACTTTCATCAGTATAGGAGACCAGAAGGAAAGTAGGACCAAAAGAGGGATTTGGAATCAGAAAGAGACAGGTGAACGTGGACTCTGGCAGGGGTTATACACAAAATACCTATCAATGACATAATAGGGATAAGGACCCCTCAAGAAGGAGGCGTTCCAGTGCAAAGCCCTGAAGACCCCCCTCTTACGCCAGCATTTATGTTTCGGCTGCTAGATTACGGGCAAGGATTATGGAGCTAAGATACTGGGTTTTGGGGGCTACCCAGGATACCTGAGAAATGAACCGATACAGATGTATCTGCCTAACTCCCTTGCAGAAGTAGTTGGAACTACTCTGAACTAGTATAACCAGCAAAGTCATACTGGTGCATACTTACTGAACATTAGCCCTGGGTGACATCTCTTAACTGTGTGCCTTTGGTAGTTTAAGGATCTTCCTGAGCCAGCCACGTGAGAGAAACAAAAGTGGTGTTTTCAGCTGTTTTTTTTGGCTGCTGTTCTAAGACCGCTTTCAGCTAAAGAGAGAATTCAGACCTCTCTCTTTCTTTCCCTTTCCCTATGGCATCCAGTACACCTTCCACTCAGGGCGAAGGGCGAGTCCCAGAAGACAGCAGAGCGGCTTCGCCAGTTTAAGCCAAATGCAGCTAAGAGGCAGAGTCGCCTCTCAATCCTGACTTCTGGCTCAGGGGTGAGCCCATCTGGGAGCCGACAAGAGAAACTGGTCCTTGTTGAAGCATTCTCAGGGCGCATCATGTCTCTTCCTTTTCTCCCGTTTTGGCTCCGTTATTTATTTGTGCATAAAGGATGCAATGATATTTCTGTCTTGAACTGCTTGGAATGTAGTATCCCTAATTATGTACCGCACAGCAACAATTATGTACAATAAACACCTATCAGCTTAACTTCGCACAGCCTTTGTTGGCTACAAAAGAAAACTCTTATTCATTCATCACAGTTATCAATAATGGAAACATTGTGATCACCTTATTTCAAAGGGGCATCACTGATATGTCCCTTGCGTATACTGTGTAGAGTAACCCTTCCACATGTTTCAGAGAATCACAACTAAAGTCTCATCAGTAATTCTGGACACTACACTGTTGAAAAAAAAAAGCCATACTAAAAAAATCGTAAGAATTATCAGAGAATGAGAAAACACATAGAAGATTTAAGGGGTGATTAAAAGAACAAGATTTACTAACAGTGAAGAAAAGAGAAATATTGTGGATGTAAGATAAAGAAAGGTGAGAAGTTTGCTTGTTGTTTCATTTTTCCATTCCATATTAAAGGGCCTTTGCTTACAACCTGCCAATATAGTGTTTTGTTTTAACTGGGAAAAGATTGTCAGCAGGAAATATAGAAGATATAAAAGTAATTTATATTTGCAAACATTTTTAAGTCAGTGATTCCAACTGTTCTCTACTAAGACCTCTTTTCACCATGCTTCTCCACAAATTCCCTACTTTGAATTTTTAAATACAAATTATATCAAATAAAATGGATTTATTTTCTTATTTTTAATTAATCAGAATTATCTGTATCTGAGCTATAATACTTAGAGCTTCAGAGGAACATAAAGCAACAGAATAACTATATAAAAATATGATATAATTATAACTACGGTAAAGATATTTTGTAATTTTAGGTATCCTATATAACCTGCAAACTAAGGTTCAATGTCTGTTAAGTTCTTTGGAATATCAAAATGTTTCAAGGAGCCCCACAAGAACCATCTGCAAAGCCGTGGTTATTTAAATATTCCAAATTGAAAAACAAGGGATTAAACTAGTTTAAAGTCATCTAATAAATATGACTTATTCCTACTTGAAGAATTAAATTGAGGTATTGAACGTAGCATAACTGCTTAAACGTGACAGAAGAGAACATTCTGGGACTCTTTCAAACCTTTGCCTTCCCCACTCTTTTTTGCACACTCTGTCAAAATCATGACTCGGCTCTGAGATGGCGGGAGCAGAAAGCATCGAGCACGTACTCACCAGCCTGGTTGGTTGTGATGCTGACTGCAGCGAACTGTCTTGGTGGTGAGCTCAGCTCTGACACCCCGTTAATGGCATCGATCTCAAAGGTGTAGTTAGTATGTGCCAGCAAGTCTGTCACTGTCACTGTGGTGTTGGTGAGTCCGAACTGTCGAGGGAGGAAGCGGACATTTGGGCTGCATGGCTCACACTGTTTTACATTCCACCCACATTTTTTACATATGATGTTGAAGGTAACATCTTTCCGGCCTCCTGTGTCCAGGGGCCAACTCCAGTCCAGGATGACCGAGGTCTCGTTTATGTTAGAGATAACATTTCTTGGTGCAGATGGAGGTCCTGCAAAGTAGTTCAACAAAGATTAATGAGCCTCACTTCTGTTTTCTACTACAAGGGAAATAGATAATTTACAATGGAACCGAAAGAGGTAAATAACCATCTTGTCTCTATTATACACTTTTAATTCGTCCTTAGAGGATCCATGAGATTATAGACACATGGCTTCAAGAGCACTATCGTCCCCAAGCCATGGGTGGGGGAGTTTTGACTCAAAGTTGAAGATACATTCACAAAGTCCAATGAGGGAATTTACTACTAAATTCAATGCCCTCGTGAATAGTTATGAAAACTTTACTATTAGTTTTATAAATCTTAGTCCTTTTTCCCTATGACCTATGACCTACATGTAACGTGAGGGAATAGAAATGTAAAAACACAAATCCCATGACTATAACCTCCCCTATTCTGTCAAATGTAATACAGGATCTAAACCAAGATACAGAAAACTTTCTTTCTTTCTGGGGGTCCTGTTGCAGGAAGTGCTTTAAAAACTAATTCATTTTGCGTGATAAATGTTGCATTTGTGGTGAGCCAGCATGGAGAGTGAAGCAGAGAAAGCTTTCAGTTTGCACACGGATAACGGAAGGAAATGGGCCAAATGCTTTAAAAAAAGAAGAAAGAAGCACAATAACCAGAAGGAAAAAAAAAAAAACACAAAATAAAAGAAACATGGAGGCATGGGTTGCAGCAAAACTACTCACGGGTACAAGCCATGGATGGAGGGTCTTTGTCTGCTCGGAAGTACTTATTCTCACACCTGCAGTTCACTGAACCATCTTCGTGGGTAGAACTGTGCGGTGGGCACTTGGCACATTTCACATTACCATCCGAAGCCTTGTAGAAACCTGGTCGGCAAGCTACAAACAAAATCACTCTTTTAAGATTCGGTGATAATTTTGAAAGCGTATTTTTCAAAACACGTAAAACAGATTTCAGAATGTTAGGGGAAGAATTCATTAGGAATAAAAAAAAAAATCCATTTTTTTTTTCCTTCCAGAATTTACAGAAGCAAATAATGTGACCCAGTGTAGTTTCTCCACATATATACATTTGAATTCGCACCAAATGTTAAAGGGAAAAAAAAAACCCTGAAGATTTAGATTATTTTGGCACTAGAGTGTGATGAAATTTCCAGCTCATGTTTTCACAGCTTTGCTTGGCATTGAACTATTTGTGGAGAAAAATACAGCAAAGCCATGTCATCATGTAGCCATTCCCTTTTAAAACATGATGCAATGTGTACATTATCTGCATGCAGTTAGCACTACATTACACACTCACTCTCTCTCTAATTGATTTCTGTGTGTATGGCTCCCTCCCCACAAATTGTAAGCAACTGAAAGGAAGAAATCATGGCTTCCTTGTTTTAAGATTCTTGATGCATCGGTTCTCATGAGCTATTTTTTTTTTTTTTTCTGCCTTGACAGTGTCGTTCCAGTGCTGTAACTTCTACAGCCGTGGCCTACACTGAAGGTTTTTAAAAATTTCCTTGTCTGTCTTTCAGAAACATAGTGACGTATAATTTCTATTTAAACTGATCTACTTGTAAATAATTACTAGATTAAAGCTTTCTAAATAACTGTTTTCCTCTTCTTTCTTTCTGGCCATCTCTGAATGACATGTTTTGTTGAGCTCCATGAACCGGTCATGAAATATTGATTTCAGATGCCCATTTAGTATTCTTTATATATTTATTGCTTTTACAGAAATACGCCTCTACTGTATTGCTTTTGTTTAATCTGATGTAAAATTCAAAATGCTGTAATGGTTTATGTGATCTATTTTCAGAATTACATGGAGAACTGAAATCATAGTGAAAATCTTAGCAAGAAGTCTCTTGACATTGTTTTGAGGATTAAAATCAGAGTCCAGGGGTACTTGGGTGGCTCAGTAGGTTAAGTGGCCGACTTTGGCTCAGGCCATGATCTCATGGTTTGTGAGTTTCAGCCCCGGTTGGGCCCTGTGCTGACAGCTCAGAGCCTGGAGCCTGCTTTGGATTCTGTGTTTCCCTCTCTCTCCGCCCCTCCCCTGCTTGCACTCTTTCTCTCTCTCAAAAATAAATAAAAATTAAAAAAAAAAAATTAAAAATAAATAAATAAATAAAATCAGGGTCCACATTTTTTAGGTTTCCTACAGAGTATCTCTGGAAGTCAATGATTTCTTAAATCTCTAAAACTCAATTTCAATGCTATGTTGAGATGTGATGGTTTAAAGCACTTATGTGTAAAATATGCCCTGTAGGTGATCTGAATCCCAGAATTTTCCTATGTCAGCTTCATATTGTGAATAACAGGTTATTTGCATTCAAGTAAAGCCTGTGTGAACAAATCTTAACTTTTATAATCATTAAATGCATTTTGAAAGGTAACACTTTATATCCATAACAGTGTATCTTCCTACTGAATGTTTCTTGAGAAATACACTGTCAAGGGAAATATACTATCAAGATAAACAATTAAAATAACTTAAAATGATAGCAATCATTAATCTAGTCTTGCTGTTTTATGGTTTCTATCAAGAATGGCCACTCTAGGACTATCTTAAATTAAATGGAACAACTTTTGGTGCCACATTGAGAGCCACTCAGATAAATTCTATTGCCCTGACCAAACATGGAGTAGGCTCATAAACTTTTGATCATTCTTCCTAAGCATTGGTTAGAAACTTCCACTCATATCTCATGTCATATCGCCTCTAGGGGAAATGATATAAAGTATAAACAAACTAAGCACTTAACTTCTGGTTTCAATTTAGCTCACTGAGTGCCTTTAAGTTTGCAAGATGGCAATGCTCAAGTGTTTAAAAGATTGAGTTGCACTGTTCCAGTGTATTTTGTTTTTTGGTTGCTTGTAAGTTTATCTGTATGTTTTTATTTGAGGTTTTTATGGTTTTTACAACATTTAGCATAAAGGTATTCACTAAACAATCACTTTTTGTCAATATTATAAATGGCTATACTCTGTGATAGTTAAAGAAAAGGCAAGTCATATAATCATTTCTTAGCTACAGCACAGGACTTCTAATAATAACTTGAAAGTAGCTACAGTCAATAAACCTTTAAGTTAAGAATGTGACACAGACTAGTAACTAGACTTTATCTAAATGATTAAATAACCTTAGATATAATAATAGTAAAAGATAGGTAGACACACATACATTCTGCTTAATAAATATCTGTTAATCATTTACTCTTCTTCAGGCTTTTTGTTAGCCTTGAAGATACAAATGACCCTAGTTCTGTCCACCTTAAAAGGGCCCTTGCAATTGAAATTGAAAGTGGGCACCAGACATTTGACACAGGCCCCAAGGAGCAAACATTCCATTCTGATTGAGCTGTTGGAGGAAATACAGAGAAGGAATTTCACTTGAGAAAGATCATGAAAGGATAGCAAAAGGCCTGTAAGTAGCATAATTAAATACACAAATAGATCAACAGGAAAAGACAAGCGGTTAAGTAGAAGAACTTGATGGGTACTGTTGGTTGCATACTAAACACCTAAATCTGCTTTCTGCTTGCTCACAGAATTTTGATTTTGTTCACAATCACACTCTGCCAAGTTCTCCCTTACACAGACGTAACTGCAAATAGTTATGGATGGCCAGAGTGATAGCCCAAAGATGGGCAAAGAGATACAAACAGAAATCTGACGAAAGCCATTAAAATATCTTTTTTTTTCCTAAGAAGATGGTCCAAATGTAACAGAAGCCATTCTACCTATATAATTCCAGCATTGATTCTTGGCATAATGGTTTACATGTGATAATAAGTTAAAGGCCAAGAAAATTAGATGTGTAATCTGCACTTGCTGATTCAGCTAGCACCTCTCTCAATATTTCTTAGAATGTCAGAAGAATAACACCCTATTTGTGTAGCTCTCCATGGGCAAGTTTTTTTTTTTTTATCACTACAGCAGAAAGTATTTCCAAAGGATCTAAGACAAGCAGAGAATGCAGTTGAGAGGTACTAAATAGAATTATAGACTAATGGAGCTAAGAAGATCCCAATAAATCACACTGGCCAGTCTGTGCATTATATGTCTGAGGACCCAGAGCTCCAGGACTTTGGATGACACACAGGGACAGCCTCTACTCTGTATCTTCCAGCACCTGGTAGCTTGCTGATAGGCTTTACCTATCCAAATTGTTGATATTTATCAAGTTTCAACTATATGCAGAATACAATGATAGATTATATAACAACACCCTAAATTTTGTAGACATCTTTACTCTTTCTGAAAAGCTTTCATATGTACCGTCTCAACTGAATCTCACAGCAGTTGTGTCAAAATCACTGGAACAGATGTTACTCTACTAATTTTACAGAATGGGCAATTAGAGCATACACAGAAAAAGTAGCATCTCCAAGATAACAAAGAATTCGTGGTATAATCTGAAAGAGAAGGGGCACGTGGGTGGCTCAGTGGGTTAAGCATCTGACTGTTGGTTTCGGCTCAGTTTATAATCTCACTGTTGGGAGACTGAGCCCTGTGTTGGGTTCCATGCTGAGTGTGGAGCCTGATTGGGATTCGCCCTCTCTCTCCCTATCTCTCTGCCCCTTCCTGCTCACCCCCCCCCTCAAAATAAATAAACATTTAATAACATGTAAGAGATTTTTTGGCTTTTAATTTTATATAGATTGCTTATTGAAAGCAAATTATTCTCTAGAACCATGAATTATTTTTCTAAAATTCTAAGCTGCTGCTATGACACTGAAGAATTGTCATCTAAAACTTATTTAATTAAATGAATGCCAAGTCTTTTGTCATCTACTCCTAGTAAGAAACTATTTCAGAAAGGGTAATGTTTTCTCGCCTTTCTCTAGGATTTTCTATTTGACGTCTAACATTATTACGGGAAGATGGGTGAGTGTGTTTTTGCTTGAAGAACTGAGTCCGCCAACCTCAGGAACAGCACGACCCGCTACCTATAGGAGACATACAAGTACATTTTTCCTTCTTGCTACAAGCAGGATCTTTAAATCTTTTACCTAAATTGTTCAAAAAATTTGAGAGTATGACTGAATAATTTATATCCACTAGTAAAATTACACTGTTAGGGAACACTCTCTTTAAATGCATATGGAGAAATTCTTTACAAAAAGTACTTACTTTTGAATTTTTCCCAGTAAATAATCTCCTTTCCTTGAGGTTGATTTGTGCTTAAATACCTATCTATCTATTGTACTTTGTTCGTCTTTCAAAAAAATCTTCCTGAATGAATGTGAAATTTTACCTCTAAGGGGCATAAATACTTGTATTTTAGTATCTTGCTTTGAGTGGTAAAAGCAATGACTGTAATTTCAAAGAACTTCCTTTATCCTTGAATGTAAAACTAGTGATAAAGCAATCTGCACATTTCTTTCACTTAAGTATTATTTCAGAGACTGAAAGGTTCAGCATATAAAAAATCAGGTAAAGGAATAGAAAGTAATGTTTCTCTCTTACTCATGGGAAATCTTAGTCAACTTACTATAGAATATCAAGGAAAAAAAACGGGCAAAAAGAGTTGTGATTCAGATTTATACAGTTTTAAGGTTTTTTTAATGTTTATTCATTTTTGAGAGAGAGAGAGAGACAGAGTGTGAGTGGGGTGGTGATGGGGGTGGGGGGTGGACAGAGAGAGGGAGACAGAGAATCCAAAGCAGGCTCAGGCTCTGAGCTGTCAGCACAGAGCCTGACATGGGCTGGAACTCACAAGCCATGAGATCATGACCTGAGCTGAAGTCAGATGCTTAACTGACTGAACCACCCAGGTGCTCTTAAGTTTTAAAATAATAATAATAATAATAATAATAATAATATGCTAAATAGTTAAGATCTTCCCTGGTACAAGCCAGCTACTAAAAAATTCTTAAGTAAGATAGGTATACACATATTCAAAACCTACTGCCAAAATGACAGAATTCTGATTTACAGATCTCTTCAGGTAACCTAGGTTATAATTTTATCAGTGTTTGACTGACAAGAACACTGGTAAAACTATTTACAGATTTCAGTCTCGGGGTGGGCAAACCAAGGAGTACCTCAACAGTTTAATACTGTTTGAGGCAAACTGCCGCCTTGTTTTTGTGTTCCCATAAATGTTTTATTCCCTTCCTGTAATGAAGATTTTCGAAGTAGTTAAGTGTGGCAGGAACTCTCGTCTTTGATTTTGTGTTGGTAAATAAAAGGAGGATGATCCATGAATATAAATTAATAGCCATTAAAAGCCAGAGGTATCACTTCCTCAAACCTTACTGGATATCACCATGGATTTACTAAATAATGAGACTTGTTCAGATAGTGTTTGGGTTTTGTTTATCGATATTCCTCTAACACATATGTGCTAATCTCCAAAATGACCAAGACACTTTATTGTGTCTGGTCCTACAGTGATAGAAGTTATAATCTTAGCTTTAAAAAGCTCAATTCTATATGGCACGGTTATTTTAGAAATGGATCTCCTCCCTTGAAAGTGTAATTGCTAAGACAATTTTCAATACACTTTAGTGTTATCTTCACCAAGAAATTCTTCAGTTTCTCTTCTTTCTAACCCAACACATTAAGTTGTTTTCAGCATCTTATAGGAAGAGCTCTGGACTAGGTAGTAGGAAATGAAAGTTTTCATGTAATCTTTTCTCCTAAGTAGGTGTTATCTCAAAGTCACTGTCCAGGTGTATTCAAATTTTAATGAGGTCTTTGGGAAAGTGACTTCCTGTTCTAGAAATAAGTCTGAAGTTCCATTTTTGTAGTTACTATGTGTTCCTAGGTTAGACTCTGAGCAATCCAGAGACAGTTACTTCCTATTCATTTTGTATGCCCAGCATCTAGCTCAATGTCTAGCACCTAGCAGTTGATAAGATGCGTTTTTGAAGTGAATGAGACCTTGCAATCAGTTATCCTCTCTATGCTTCTAATTTTTCATTTATTGGATGCTGGACATTGGCTAGCTTACCTCTAACAACTCTTCAGGTTGACACTCTGAACGGTTAATACTTTGTGTACCAAAATTAGTAGGATTCTTACAACTTTCTAAGTAGAAAGACAAAATAAATACTGTATATCAAAGTATCTTCACTTTCATCACTGCTTTAAGGATTAAAATTAGCCACTGAAATTATAAAACCACATAGGGTAACAAGACAAAGGAGGTTCTCTTCTAACTTTGAAGAAATATACTTGAAAAAGAAATGACAGGTTTTTGCTCTGTTTTCAGTGTTTTTTCTGTGTCAGAGCAGAATGTATTCAAAGGATGTACTGATTTCATGATTGAATGCATTGAAAAATAAATTGACCACCAGATAATTCCCTGTTTTATAGTTTCAGCTTCACCAATAGCACAGTAAGTCTATATTTGATTTTATGTACATTTCAGATAGAGTAGGATGTTTAAAAGTTGGGGAATCTTATGGCAATGCATAAAAATATTGATATTAATTATTCTCTTTAATTTTGTAAGATGATGCGTTTTCTTTTTCTTTTTTAATGACAAGGGAAATGAGCACACTATTGAAAACACAATTCAAGAGAATACATTTCTCTTCTGTTAATCTGCAGTGAGGTTTTACTTGTCTTTTCCTTGCTAGTCTAGATTTTAGTTCCCTTATTTTAAGTGCTGAGTTACTGAGAATAAACCCCAAAACTTTTTGAAAAACCCCAAGATAGGCCACAGTGGAACAAAAATGAGAAAGCCCCTGCCAAATGTTAATTTGCTATTGAGAAACACTAAAAATGTGAATAATATAATAGAAGGAAGCCAAAATAATACCAATTTGTAGTGAATGAGTTAAAAATATTTTGGGAATCTGCTGATTCCATATTTATGAAGAAGTAACAATAAAACAGGAACTAAATATTGCAGGTCAATAGGGGGGTAAAATAACAAACTATCAGCTTTGGAAAATAACAAAGAAAAAGTATGAAATAGAGAGTATTATGTGCACTGTGTATACAATAAATAATAATTACAAAAAAAGCTTCAAGATAGAATCTTGGCCTTATTCCCAAATTACATAGCACACTTTCCTCTAAGTCCTAATTGATGGGTTTGAGCCAGGCTGATACTGAGAATGGGTCAAGTTACCATAGTGAAAGGAAAACCAATGCACTTAGTAAACCATGGTGGCTACTGTTGAAAGAAAGTACACAGCCTTTCAATTGCAAAGTGAATTTTGTCTCCAGTTGACTAATGTGGTTGACTTTTAAGAGAAAACATGGTCCTAATTAAGGGTTAAAAGGCTCATTTCAATTTGAATTAACTTTAAATTAAAAAATAAAGCTGTTGGTAAATAGGTCCCTTTTAGTATTCAGACTTTAGCTCCATATACACAGGGCTATATTATCAATTCCCAGCCATAAACACAAACTAATGACCAGAACCAGCACTGACTAAACAGATGATTTCCTGGCCTTGCAATTCCAGGCCTGACAGGGTCTATTTGCTGGTACAAGGTCAAAGCAACTGTTTATTCCCAAAATGAGCTGCACTCCACAATCTTACAGGAACTCTATTCTTTGCCATTTGAATAGAGGTACAATGCTTTGAGGCAAGGCCCAGGCATTTCAATACACTGGAAGTGGCAACGTTCAGTCATTAAACCCTGCCTGCAATGTGCAGCATTTACAAAGTGATCAAGTGTTTCCTTCTTCTGTTCCTTCTACTGTTCAATAAAAAAGGCCTAAGGCAAAATGCCACCATACCATTAAACACAACAGAATCAATCACAATCTAGTGTGGCTCAAAGATAGCCGAGTAACAAGACTTTATTGTGTTTGTTGTTGTTCCATCAGATTTAGCAAGACAGGTGCCAGTAAAACTGAAATATGTCCAATAATACGCTCACCACAAAGAGAATACTAAAACAGCCCCCGATCCTAAGGATGTTGTTGTGTTCTGCCGGCATTTCAGTTGCCCTCCACCTTCAAGGAAGAGCTGTGTTTCCTAAGAGTTGCACTAGCTGAGTTTTCTACCCTTAATTATCAATGGCCGGAGAACAAGTCCCATTAACTAAGTTTACAAATTCACAGGAAGATGTAGGTAACGAATAGGTAAATACTTAAAAAGGGGGAAAGGGGGGATATGAAAGACAAAACCATGTTTATGCCCTAAAATGCACAGGGCCCAAATCTATACTCAGGTATACTGAGAGACAGCCTGTTCTTCCGGAACAGTGCCAGAAGTGTTCTTCAGACCTGAAGAGCAGTGGGATGTCTAAGAAAACTATTTCTAGGAAGGGGTTTTGGAGGAGGTAAGTCACCTCTATGTTTCAGTAGGCCCTACAACAGATTAGGATCTTCCAGGCTGCACTGGAACCGTAGCTAGAGCATGGAGAGGTCACCACTCCAATATTTACCATTATATACAAATTTTAGGAAAAATAAATACATGAAATAATTTTAGGAAAACAGAACTTCCAAAATAGATTTGAAATCACCCAGAGTAGGAGTTTGAGACACAAGTCATGAGCTTTAGGCTCACGTCAGGAAAGTAAGAAACTAACTATGCATGCTACATGTGTGGCTTGGATTTATACATCAAAAGCACACTCTCACTCACAAATGCACACACACATGTACACACACACACTCTCACCACGGTTTTTACTAGTTCTTGTTTCTATTCTACCTCTCTGTTCCCTTTTTCTTCTCTTTTCTTTAAAAAATGCAACATGGGAGAAATTATTGTCGACTGTGAATGTTGGTAGCTTCACTAATGTGAATTTCACATTTCTAAAAAAAAAAAAATTAATGGTTACTTTTTGAGAGAGAGAGAGAGAGAGAGAGAGAGAGAGAGACAGAGTACAAGCTGGGGAGGGGCAGAGAGAGAGAGGGAGACTCAGAATCTGAAGCAGGCTTCAGTCTCTGCGCTGTCAGCTCAGAGTCCTACACAGGACTCGAAGTCACTAACCATGAGATCATGACCTGAGCTGAAGTCGGACGCTTAACTGACTGAGCCACCCAGGCACCCCAGTGAATTTCACATTTTTTATCTCAAGTAACTATATCTCATTTAGGAACATTTATACAGAAAACAATACAATTTTTTTAAATCCTGAATTTAAAGGGAACCTATAAAAAGTAGAAAACTCAGAGGAAAAGCAAAACAAAACAAAATTCTGTGAATGCTATAAGACATGATGCAAAAATATTTGCCCTCTTAGTTATATCATTAACTATACACTCTCCAAAAGAGATCACCATATAGAATTTTGAGAAATGGTGACATCATTATATTGTATCAGAGGTCCTTTAGACTTGCTTTACTTTTTAGGTTAGTTTATTTTAAAATAATGTCCTTTTTTTTCCTGAGGAAACACCTCTGCAACTTTCAGATTTATACTTCAACACATCTTATAATCTATCAGCTTTCCATTCCATTTTTATTTTGTGAAATTTATTAAAATGACTGACAATATTGTGGTCAAGTAATGGATTTATGGGGCGCCTGGATGGCTCAGTTGGTTAAGCCTCTGACTCTTTTCTTTTTTTATTTTTTTTTTAATTTTTTTTTCAACGTTTATTTATTTTTGGGACAGAGAGAGACAGAGCATGAACGGGGGAGGGGCAGAGAGAGAGGGAGACACAGAATCCCAAGCAGGCTCCAGGCTCTGAGCCATCAGCCCAGAGCCCGATGCGGGGCTCAAACTCACGGACCGCGAGATCGTGACCTGGCTGAAGTCGGATGCTTAACCGACTGCGCCACCCAGGCGCCCCATAGCCTCTGACTCTTGATTTTGGCTCAGATCATGATCTCATGGTTAATGAGATCGAATCCCGGATTGAGCACTGCACTGAAAGAGTGGAGCTTGTTTGGGATTCTGTCTCTGCTTATCTCTCTGCCCCTCCCTTGCTCACTCTCTGTCTCTCAAAATAAATAAATAAACTTTAAAAACAAGTGAGAGATTTAAAATAAACCAGTAATGTGTCATTTATATGTTAAGTATTCAGTTTATGATCACAAAATATTATCAACTAGAAGTGTGCAATTTAAAAGTATTCAATATTTGCTTTGAATTCAATATTTACAAATGGCTAATATTTGTAAGGTAACATAGAAGAAAAAATGAATTTGTGTAATTCTAGGGTTTTTTTCTTCATTTCATTTTTATGTTTAAAGTAAATATTTGTTCCAAGATAAAAACAGATTTCTACTCAGCATATTTTGAAATTTCATTCCCTAGCTGGATAAGAATGGATTTCTCAAGAAAACACGAAAAGTAAATAGACGACCATAAACAGATGCCCATGGGATCAACAACACTATTAGCCAAGTAAGTGTTTCATAAAAATTTCAACCAATCATCTATTTTGAAACTGTTTAGGAAAGACATGAATGTACATACCTGTATAGGACAGCATGTCTATATATTTGAATTTTACATAAAATTAATTCCATCCTATTCAAGAAAAAATACTTTTTGCATAAGAATACGAAGTTTTCAAAGAAAAAAAGGGCACTATAAGGTTTGACATATGTACGTCTATTCTAATATGTATGTCAAAAATACAAAATCTCTCTCCCTACTCCCTAATTAAGGTAGAAATAAACTTCTCAAAATATAGGGAAGAATCTCATAGGCAGGAGACACAGCAATAGATAACAGTATTTAATGGCATTATGAAAATAAAAGGAATAGGCTTGAATTCCTTAAAGTGGTTACTTTTGGGGGCACCTGGGTGGCTCAGCCGGTTAAGTGTCTGAAATTGGCTCAGGTCATGATCTCACGGTCTGTGAGCTGGAGCCCCATATGGAGCTCTGTGCTGATGGCTCAGAGCCTGGAGCCTGCTTCAGATTCTGTGTCTCCCTCTCTCTCTGCCCTCCCCTGCTCATGCTCTGTCTGTCTGTCTGTCTCTCTCTCAAAAGTGAATAAAAATTAGAAAAAAAATTTTAAAGTGGTTAATTTCTAAATATAGGCACAACCCTTTTTTTCAGCATTGTTAACACTAGATTATCCTAGAACTTTACATGCAACTTGGGAGATAGATGCATTGAATAAAAAGGATAAGAAGATTAAATTAACTTACATTCATCTAAGAGGAAGAGAGAATTAAAGGGCAGAGAGAATGGGAGAAAGAAAAGAAAATATTACAGAGGAAATATTAAACCACATTACTTATAGCTGGCAAACATGTATCACCTTTCTAGTACAAATAACTCGGACATATTAGAAGTTTGGAACATAAGGATGAATGAAGAACAAAAGTGGGAGGATGTCTGCCATTTTCATTCACTCTATTTGATCATTTTACAGAGTTTCAGATTTGGTCACCTATGCTTAGAGTTGCCACCCTTGAAGTGAGTGGGTAGTGGGGAGATAAAGAGAGAAAGAGAAGGGGGAGGGAGGGAAGGAAGGAGAAAGGGGTCTGCATGCAGGAGTGTGTATGTGTGTGTGTGTTTGTAATTAAAACCACTGACAAGATTTTGCAAGTATTTCTTCAATCCAGAGATCAATATATTCCACCTACTCTTTGGAGTTACTATTTAAAGGTGTGTTGATTGACTTGAGAATTCATTTAGGATAATTGTCTTCTTATATTCTGCAAACTTAGGGGTTTTGGTTTTGGACATGAGGATAGAGAGGTGAGGGATTGGACAGGGGATGGGACATTAAGTCACATCTTAACCCAGCAGCCTTTGAAAACTCAGGCATACATTACATTGTATGTAAATGATGCATCACTAAACTACATCTGAAACTAACTTTACACTGTATGTTAACTAACTGGAATTTAAATAAAGATTGGGAAAAAAAGAAAAAGACAAAAGAAAGAAAATTGATGCAGACTGCATTATCAGTTTGCAGCACCTACCCCAGATCTACTTGAAGAAAGAGTTCGCACCTCTGAGTAATATAACAAATGCCTTACCGAAAATCTCCATGTCTAGCACTGCACTTGTATTTCACCTCTGTGCTTACAGTGATCATGTGAGACACTATTATCTATTTTTCCTGAGGAGATGACTGAGGCTTAATGATATTAGTGCACTGACTGTTCATCCCATTAAGTGTTGTAAGCAGAAACGAAATCTAAGGCTGAGGATTTCCTAGACACAGATACTTAGGTGTTTTGTATCCGCTGACTTCTCATTCTGTAAAATGTAAAAGTGGTATCTGATGGAAGATTGGCAGTAAATCCAGCACCCTAAAATTAACAAAAAAAAAAGTTACATAGTTTGACTATAAAGATAGTAGACAGATTTTACTGGGCACACAGTGAATTGCTTACTTCATTTTACTGCAGTAATTGTCGATAGTAGTTTTCTTCAACAATAATCTCAAGCCTATGTTTAGCCAGGTGAATGGCTCTGATGGAAGACAGTTCTGGTCACCAGGACGAGGGAATGCTTCACTGTTGTAGGTCTATTAGAAAGCTATTTGTGAGTGGGATGCCTTTGCAGAGGAGTCTGCCTGCTCACCATAGAATAAATTTTCTACTTTCTCTATGTTACCAGCTGAAACAAGGAGCTTTATTGTGTAGGGGGAAAAAGGCAAACCCTTAAATAGTTTCCAATAAAAAATTAAAAGGGCTAATGCAATTCCACTTTATTGCTTTAGTCTCCTGGACATTAAGAACTCTCAAGCAGCCGAGGAAAGTAAAATATTCAACCTTGTCTATTACACAGTTGAGAGGTAATTTTCACTAAAATATAACATAGTATTTGGAATTCTGCACAGCGTATACTGAAGAGCAAATGCTCAGAATACCAACAAGGGTGCTCGCTTCGGCAGCACATATACTAAAATCAGAATACCAACAAGAGTGGAAAAGTGAGCACTTTTCCCAAGACTTTGGGGTAGATTTGATGCACTTTGGATGCCTAGCAAAGTCTCCTGCACTGCCCCCAATCTGTACTTGTCACTCTGATTACACATTAAGCCCAACTAACTAACAACAGATTTAGAAACCAATAAAATTTTCATTAATTAGGACTAGAAAATAGTACACTGAAAATGCCTGCACATAATTTGTAACAGCTGGATCCATACCATTTTCCTTCTAAGGAAATCTTAGTTTCATAATGCTTTCAGTTTATTTGATATATAGTAGGGAGCTACACCTAGAACAAAAAATAAATTTTTGTGACTAAAAGAAATTCAGTTCATGTTCAGTAATGTCTGAAGTCACCCAAGGGCACATCCAGCACCCATTCTGACCTGCCTTCACATTTCACAATCTGCATTCTTACCGGCCAGAGAAATTCCTACTATCTGAAATCCTTCTTCCCAAACTGTGTTCAACTCAGTTGATAATTGATATGCCTTGTAACAGCAATGCAGTACCAGAACCACATACAAACTAAATACTGAAGATCTAATCATGCTTTCATAAAACATATGTATCAATAACATTCTGCTCTTTAAAACTCAATTCCTATGATATTATTACTGCGGTGAGATAAGATAATAAGCACTTCATGGATCCCCCCCTCCACCTTTATCCCTTGCGACCTACTAGAATGCTTGGCTCACAAAAAGCAACCAATACATTTTGAGAGAAGAATGAAAGCTGTATTCATCTCTCCATAGTAATGTCCCATTATAGTATTTCCCATGCACAATTACTAGGTTCAACAAATCATAAACATCTTAGTGGAATAAATTTCCCTTTAAAGAATCACTCTCATGCCATGATCAAATTATAAAGCTTTATGATGAAAATAAATGGAAGGACAATTTTTTTTTAAAATTATGTGTTCCATTAGGTATTAAATGCAGAACTATATAATGTAATATATGTAATATATACTTAACTTGTAATTATATATATGATTAATAGTAATTTTAAGTTGTATTTAATTTTATTTTTTTAATTTTTTTTTAACGTTTATTTACTTTTGAGACAGAGAGAGAGACAGCATGAACGGGGGAGTGTCAGAGAGAGAGAGGGAGACACAGAATCTGAAACAGACTCCAGGCTCTGAGCTGTCAGCACAGAGCCCGACGCGGGGCTCTAACCCACGGACTGCGAGATCATGACCTGAGCCGAAGTCGGCCGCTTAACTGACTGAGCCACCCAGGCACCCCTGTAAGTTGTATTTTAAAGCTAGAAATAAAGGAAACTCTCAATTTCTTCCTCTTTTAATTTTTTGTTTTTGAGAGAGAGAGAGAGAGAGAGAAAGTGGGGGACAAGGGCAGAGAGAGAGGGAAGGAAGCCCAACTAGGCTTCACTCCCAGCCCAGAGCCCAACATGGGGCTTGATCTCATCACTGTGAGGTCATGACCTGAGCCCAAATCAAGATGCTCAACTGACTGAGCCACCCAAGTACCCCTGTCTCAGTTTCTTCTAAACACATCTTTTAAAAAATTCTTGAATTATGTTTAAACAAATATCCCTAGGATAAAAGAAAACATGAGGTATATTTCCTAAAGAAACTTTTTTTTCCCCTAAATGAACATATTTAGTTTAGAACAAAAAGGAGTAAGAGGACTTCCAATTGATAATAATTATTATTATGATATGGATACCATCTGACCTTAAAAGTAAGGACTATCGTTTTCCATGATACATACAGAACATTACAAGATTTATATGATATATAAAAGACAGAAGCAAAAAATGGACGACAGATCATTTTAGGGTGAAATCCTTGAGGCAAGAGTTTTGAGAGTTTGAACGTGAAAGAAAAAAAGTAAAGCTGAAACAGAGAGTCTCAAATTAGTCTGGGGAGGCATGCAGACAAATTAGGCCATGCAGTGCTGTGAAGGTTATATTAAGGGCTTGTTTTTATATAGTAAGTTTTGTGGGAAGTCATTGAAAGGTTTCATGCATGAGGTATACCATAATCAGATTTACATTTCAAAGAGATCATTCTTGTTCCTAGGGGCAAATGCATTGAACTGAGTCAAAAATGGAGTACACAGGGGATCACTAAAATAGCCCAAATTAGAGATGTTATGGCATAGGTAGAGAAATAGTTATCATCATAGAAAGAACTGTATTCATTTGAGATATATTATCTAGAAAATATTGATAGATCTTGGAGATAGAATCGATGAAGATTATAAGGTAGAAGAAACCTTAAGAACTGGCATCTGAGTTTCTTGTTCAAGTTGTTGGGTGTTCTTCCTATTTTCTGAGTTAGGGAATGAATGAATTTTTGGGTAAGTACACACAATTTAAATTTGCATATGTTACACTGAGTTAGCCAAGTAAGCATTTGCTGTACTAAACTGTGTAGCATTTACCATATTTGTACTGTAAAGAAACTGATTCCAGGGCACCTGGGTGGCTCAGTCAGTTGAACATCTGACTTTTGATTTCAGCTCAGGTCATGATCCCAGGGTTGTGGGACTGAGCTCCACGTTGGGCTCTACACTGCACGTGAAGTATGCTTAAGATTATCTTTCTCTCTTTCAAAAAAAAAAAATTAAAAAAAAAAAAGAAAGTGAAGATGGAATAAAAAATTTAAAAAATAAACTGACTCCTATATTCTCATGTTAAGCAAAATGCCAAATTAAGTTTTCTCTGTTACAGGCTTTTGTTTATTGTCAACAGATGAAATTAGTTATCAAAAATATGGGTTTCCAAAAAAATATATATGGGCTTCCAGAGAAGACAACATGATCAAGCAATCTATATAGTTTTTTTTTCTTTTAATGTAAAAAGATTACAATAAAATACTGGTAAAGAAAGGTTCCATGTCAGAGACACATTAGAAAAACTGTCTTCACTGAGTTGGGTGTTTCTTCTCGGAATAGAATATTGATTTTGATTTGTACATGAACCAGATACTTGGACTCCAAAACAGAAAACCTGTGTTCTGTGGACTCCAACATTTGCCTGATTTTACCATTATACACTATTTATCCCAAAGCAAAAAAGGAGAAAAATTATGAGCATATCAACAAAAATATATCATGACCAAGGAACCAACAGTTTAAATTGCAACATCAATTGCTGGAAAATGAATAGGAGATATTTAAAAAAAAAAAACATTTGTTTAATGTTCATTTATTTTTGAGAGACAGAGACAGAGTGCAAGTGGGGGAGGGGAAGAGAGAGGGAGACACAGAATCCTAAGCAGGCTCCAGGCTCTGAGCTGTCAGCATGAGCCGGACGCGGGGCTCAAACTCATGAGATCATGAGATCATGAGCTGAGTCAAAGCAGGACGCTTAACCGACTGAGCCACCTAGGCACCCCTAATAGGAGATACATTTTTGATGTGCATATTGTAATTGTGAGGAACACAGTTTCAGGCAGCTCAGGTTCAAATCTTGACTCTATCACTTACTACCTATATAACTGAACAAGTTACAAAGCCTCTTCATATCAGTTTCTCTGTATCTATAAAATGGAGACAGTAAAAGAATCCTACCAGGATTTTATAAGAATTAAACGAGAGTACAGCAAGTTTCAAGTACATATTAGACATTAGTAAATATTAATATATATTTATATACATATTTAAACATTCATGATGTACCCAAACATTTCTAAAATCTATGACATAAATCAACAGATTTCTCAGTGTATTTGAACAACATTAAACCACATTTGCCTTTTCCTAATTTTCTACTTTTGAGATATATTAGGCATCTGTTTCTCCTTAAAATATTATTGCAATATCCTTCTCCATTAAAACTGTATTTTTTAAGAGGGTTCACAAAAATATTTCACAAAAGAGCATCCTCTTGTCCAAGTACATTACTGATAGTTATTCAGCCAGCCCTTTGCTCTACCCAATATTTCCAACTACCACTTTGTGACACTGGAGATTTCCATAGATATCTTGTATCTACGCAACTTATATTTAACATAGACAAACCAGAGCAATGTTTTGCCCTTGGTTCTTTGTGGATATGTCAGTCCATCTCATTACATGCTACTAATAACTTTATCCTCCTTTGAAATCTTTGTATTTACTGGTGGAAGGACCAACACAGAATGGGTCCCCCCAGAGGAAACTGAGATGATTACCTCCAATTTGTAGCTCAAAGCCTTTTTGCTTCTTTATTCAGATGCATTTTTCCCACCCCCAATACTGGCAGTTTTATTTTTATTTTTATTTTTTTGGCTGCCATATGCACTAGCAAACACAAACTTGGCTGACTTCCCTCCACATCTTGTCCTCACTTCTTGAAGGATCTTTCTTTTACTGAGCTCCAAAATTAATCTGACTTCGAAATTCATTCGTTTTCCTGAGTCTTATTTCTCCGTAAGTACAGACTCTTGCTAAGGTGATACTGAGCTTTGTAACTTTCAGCCACTTGTCCAAATCTGTATCACGTTGGCACTGACCAATGTCTCCCCTGTCCGATAGCTTTTCTGACAGTTAATAAGAAGTAAAAGGCTAGAGCTATTAGTCCAAATCCTAGGGGACAGGTGTCCAGATTACAAAAACCACATTCACATATGGCAATAATTGGCAGCTCTTTTAGGTGATCACAGACTTATTTCTAAAGACCCAATGGATACTTGAATAATTCTTGGTGCCAAATAGGAAACTCTCCTGAATAAGATAAGTATGTACTGTTTTCTTTTTTTTTTTTTTTTTGTACAGTTATTGCTTGTTTTCTTTTTTTTCCCCAATAGACTTTTCCAATAAAGGAGATTCATTTAAATAGTTCATGCCAAAATTTATATAATTCTACCAAAATTATAGACTTAAGTCTGTGGCAATTGAAACCTTAGAGATAGAATACTTCAGTCTCACATTGGATAAGGTATTATAGATTTAAGAAGCCGATATGTTTATACATCTAAATAGAAGCAGCAGCTCAGCTTTGTAAACAACATCCTTTCAATAATCTTACTACCATTTACAGAATGCTCTTTTAACTCATCTTTCTCATTCTTTTGATTTTTCAAAAGTAGCGCAACATGAAGTCTACTTATGTAAAAACATTTCTTAATTCAATATTTAAAGATTCCATTTTATATACAGTAATTTATTTATACTTCAAAGCCTGCTCCTTTGTCCAAACTGGTTTTCAAGGCTCTATTGTACTCCCTTCTGTTTATCTCTAACCTTTCTGTTTAATCACACTTGGTACTAAATTAAACATTCCACAGACTCACAAGCAATCAACAAATAAGTAGGATATTCTGGCACTTCTAAAGGAAGAGCAGACATTGAAAGGAACCACTGAATTAATAAAGTGGTTTCAGAACACTCCTCAGAGCATAAACCATTTTCACTTATTTTAATATTTAAATATTTTAACGTACCATCATTTTAGTTTGAAGTATAAGTGCAGCTTTCATGTTCAACTCTCTCCTTTGATGCAGAAGGAACAGCAGCCTCCGATTGAGAGGCAATAGACCTGTGTTCTAGTCCTGACTGGACCTATCCAGCTAGGTGCTATCTTATGTTGAGCGAACTTGTCCCAGAGCCCAGCCTCAGAAGGTCGTAGACAAGACCTTGACACCAAGTCTTCCTTGAGCTTACCTGTTGCTTCCATTATGCTCACAGCCTAGAACTTTGAGCAACTAGCAAATTTTTCCTAAGTCAGTTTAACCTGGGATGCATATGGTTTTGATAACATTTTACTCTACATGCATGTTACCATTCTGAATTCTGGGAACAGTCTAACATGACAAACTAGTGGTAGGAATTTCCTCATGGAGAAACAGAAAAAACAAAACAAAACAAAACAAAACAAAACAAAACAAAACAAAAAAACCCAGCTCTCCCAAATTTATATTATCCATCATTCTTTCCTCTAACAATTACTATGGGTACAGGATTGACTTTTTAATAGCTAGTAGGATGGTGATTCTATTTTAGGAATTCCTTTTTAATTTTACTTTATAGAGAAATTTATAGCATTTATTCATATAGATAGGTTGTTACTTCATCATCACATGAATAAAGTATCTTTTTAGTCAATAGTAACATATTTGCACATTCCATTGATGATTTTTCAGAAGTTGTAAAAGACTTGAAGATACTTTTTGTGATGTTGTATCTCTATATTCATTGTTGGTAACCTAAAACTAATTTTTGGTAATTAAGATCTTAAATAAGCATATAATTAAGTTTAAACAAGGATTAAAAACCCTTGCCATGTAGCTCCATGGCTTAAAAGAAATCACAGGATTCTTTTATTTAAAATCCCATATCCCAGAATAAATAGACTTCCTCATCTATTTAGCATTGGTCTCCCAGGATTAGAAGATGACACAAGATGGTTCCATGATTACATCGGAAAATATGTTTCCCCTAAAGCAAAGATAATATCCCTATAGTCACCTTTAGTTTCTTATCTCAAGTTACTCTTTCATTTGCTGAATTTCTATTCCTCTGTGTCAACGATAACTTGAAAATTAAACACCTTTGGGACACTAGGGAATAGCATGAGATGAACACTATTCTGACCACAGCTGGAGGCCACAGAAATGCTGCTGCACCAGATGAAGTGAAAGGCTAGGGCGTCGTGGGAGGATAACAGCAGGGAGTTGGCACTTGCATCTGGTTTCCCCCATTATTTTCTATTTGAATTCTAGGTACGTGCACGTATGCCTGTCATTCTTCTAGGTACAGTATTACTAATAAGACATGTAGTATAACAATGCAAATAAAACAATACGTTACCCTTCTTAGAATTATGCAAAATTTTCAATGTTAGAAATTTCTAGTGATTAGAATTCTGAATATTTGGAACATAGTCATTGCTTAAGTACATACATTTTTTATATTAACAGAAAAATCTTATTTATAAATATTTTATATGCATATCATGTACACCATTATTTTAGAAATAAACCTAAGAGTATTTTATTTTTCATATTTTATTTTGAGAGCGAGTGAGAGAGAGAGAGAGAGAGAGAGCGCACAAGCAGAGGAGGAACAGAGAGACAGAATCCCAAGCAGGCTCTGCACTGACAGAAACCCTGAGATCATGACCTGAGCTGGTATCAAGACTCGGACACTTAACTGACTGAGCCACCCAAGCATCCAAACCTAAGACGCGATTTCAAATTTGTTTCTACAGATATTTATAGGCAGCATATTAAGAGCAATCTGTTACCCCATGAGCCTCTACTGACAACCTGCTTATCTTTATAGGGAATTCACATCGTTGTTTAGCATTAAAAGAGAGAGAAGCTATTTCAACATTTCATGGCATCATTTTGTGCAATCTGAGGCCCCCATTTTCACAAAGGATCAGCCTGTCTCCTGACAGGACAAGTCTGGGGTCAAGGCCCCTCCTCTGGCCAGAGTTCTGTTGGGCGGCACCACTGTGCTTAGCCTCTTCCAGTTTCAGTTTTTTCATGATCCTGACTGGTTTACTAACTATGTGGTTTTTTTCTGCTGGCAATTTTAACACCTGAGTATGCTTCAATCTCAGTATGTTATGTTCTCATTATCTCTCTGTGGGGCTCTCAGCCCTATTACATTGGAAATTCATTGAGAAGAGGAATTATGTCCCATACAGCTTTGTGTATTAGATATCCTAACACTGCTTGATACAAAGTTGGTAGTTAATACATATTAGACAAATTAACTCTAATATAGACACACATATGTGTATGCATATGTGTGTGTGTGCATTTTGGGTGGCCAGCACACATATCATGTCACAGTATGGGCTCCCCTCCTGATCCCTCTCCTGCCCCCACTTCCACTCTCAGTCTCTCTAACCAAAGCTCTTAGAGTCTACAGGGAAAAAAATAATTGAAGAAAGAGAGAAATTACACTTAGGAATAGAAATTTATAAAACTGCCAACATTTTGTTTTTTGCTTGTTTTTATTTTATTTTATTTTATTTTATTTTATTTTATTTTATTTTATTATTTTATATTTTATTTTATTTTAATTCCAGTAGAGTTAACACATAGTGTAATACATAAGTTTCAGGTCTAAATTACAGGGATTCAACATTTCCATACATCACCTGGTGTTCATCATGACAACACTCCTCAATCCCCATAACCAATTTCCCCTATCTCCCCACCCCCACCCCCTACACCTCCCCTCTGGTAACCATCAGTTTGTTCTCTATTGTTGAGTCTGTTCCTTGGCTTCTCTCTCTCTCTCTCTCTCATTTTCCCTTTGCTTGCTTGGAAAACTGCCTACTTTTTGGAACCTGGAAAGAGTAAATGATACTGGGAAGGAAACATAGGGAGCGATGAATGGGATACATGAGTATTAGGGTCAATAATTTCAACAAAAGCATGGGCAAGAATAAAATATTCTGAATGAAATATGAAAAGTGTGAGAACTGAGGAAGAGTGGATTGAGCTATCAGACCTTTAACCTGAGGAACAGTGACATTTGTTATTTCCTTGTGGAGGGGTGCGTGTGTGTGTGTGTGTGTGCGCACGCGCACGTAATTCTGATTCCACAAAACTGTTTAAATTAACTTGTGCTTCATAACTCTGTCATTCTCTAGTTGTGTCATTTTTGTATCTTCACACATTGTAAGTACATACAGCTTGGCATCTCCATAACTAAAAGTTCTACAATTAGGTTTTTGATGCATGTAAGCTCTTGTTTGGAGATACAATGCAATTAACCATAGGAACGAACAACATATCCTTTCTTTATCAAGCTAGCCTGCCATTTCATCATGTATGTGCAAAGTCAGAGATTTTATCTGATCTTTTTGTGCAAAGGAATGAGGGCCTGGATGCATGGAGGGATTTTCAGTAAAAGTCAAATTACTCAACTGAAATAGTCTGAAACAGAAGGGGTTTGAAAAGAAGCCAAGATAACCAAGTTATACAAACTGTCATCATATCCCAGCCCTCCCCCATAACAAAAACATCCAATCAAAGGATGGGGAAATTGCTTAGAAAAGAAATATTTTTAATAGATGTTAATAATGTACAATATTATACCTTAACATCTCATTTCAAGGAGAGAAGAGTAAGTTTCCATTTCACTCCAGAAAACATGGTTTCCATTCATCAACAGTATAGCTTTCTAAAATATCTCCTCAAGTTATTATGGTGTTCTATAACCAAGCCTGATTGTAAAATATGATGTTACAAAAAATCAATAATAAAATATTCATATGATCCAAGATTTTCCCAAATTGAATCTGACTGGGTCATGGCAGTATGCTGATGTCTGGAATGCAAGTAATATACTATATTATTGATGCCTGTCAAATAACGGAAATTGTTACAAATTAATTCATCCCTAACCTAATTAACCCCGTGTGCAATATTATATGCATTCCAGACAAGTACTGTTTTGCTCTAGCCATAAAACTAGGAAGGACAATATTTCAACCTATAAAATCGCCTTTTAAGCCACTTAGAAACCTCAAAGAGTATTGCTTATGTAGAAGTGATGCAAAAGAATGCATTACCTCATCTGTTTGAATTATTTTTGGTCTGATACAAAATGTTCTTTTTTTAACTGTAAAAATAATCTAAGGAAAATGTCTAGTCTGTCTTACATATTGAGTAGATAGAATACATTCATATTAATAGTTTGCACTATTAGAAATAAAAGCTGTGTCATTTTTGTAGGGGAAATGTGGAAGCCTTAACATTCTCTTGATATTCTAATGCAAAAATTGTTTTCTATCCAGAATATCTCATAGTTCTGACCTTACAGGTCAATGTATATCAAGATATATTTTATCATGATATATAGTTAGGACTGGTTTTTTTGGAACTAGTAGGCAAGTTGTTACTTTTTAAGAAAATTTTGTTATTTTTCTTCAACTATCTCTTTACACACATCCTTTCCCACCCTCATTTGTCAGTAACGCCCTGCTCTTTGGCAAAACAGAGCCTGATTCAAATATACCTAGATGTGAAATTTTCCTGTGCTCCAAATCTGTCGTGGATCTACAACGCATTAATATTTATCAGTTCTTTCTTTTCTTCTCTGCTAGTTGAAAACACTGTATGCTATACCTCCTAGCTTTCCTAACTGATTATTAAACAGTAAACAAAGAAAAAAAAGGCAACTCCAAAGAAAAAAATCTAATTGTGGTGATGTTTTAAATTATTTCAATCTTTCTGTTCCCATCGTTTTGTATCACATTGCAAAATTTTCTTATAATTACTGCCCCCAATTTTTAGTTTTATAATTTTCCTCATTTAGGAATAATGTCATATTTGGATAAGTTGATTTTAAAAAGGGAGAGAGGGTGGCCTTGAATAGCAGTAGAAAGTGCATGCAGATGGTGGAGAATTTCTGGGAGAATCAGGGCTTGGCTGCCTTCTGAGTGATCGCTTCGAAGTTATCCCTCCACAGGTGCATACTGAATACAGATTGTCTGCCTCAGAGAGTTGTGAACACTGGAAAGACCATTCGTGAAGTGTTAACATAGAGCAGGAGCTCCTAGAAAGGAGCTTTTATTATTATTTTACAGTTATACTTCACAACCGGTACTTATAGACAATGTTAGCATTTTTCAATTCTTAGCATTTCAGTCAGGGCATTGTTTTAACAAATGTAACTATAAAGTGTGCCCCAAATCTATGGATGTGGTTCATTTTCTGTAAGAGCACATTAGGCACTCTTAAGGTGAAAGCTGTAGCATATTTTTAAAGAGACTATTTCTGCCTGCAAAATCTAAAACGGTGAGAAAAAAAGTGCTTTGCGATTAATCTCTATTTTAAGATTTTATATATATATATATGATATACATGATATATACATATATCATGTATATCATATATATATATATACATGATATATACATATATCATGTATATCATATATATATATATATCTGTGTATGTATCTACACACATATGTCTATACCGAGAGAAAGAGAGACCCATGTATTGTGGCCACATGTTGTCAAAATGCATTAGTGAAATATCATATCTGATCACAAGTAATGTGAAATGATGCCCCACTGATTAGAATGTCATTGATGCTGTGGCCTGTTGTTCTTGACACAACAGAAGAGGATCAAAGCATCTTTCACGGTGATAAAGTTGGCATTATGGACGGGAAATAATGCCAGAGAGACTGATTAAGTGTTAACACTCCCACCTGGTGCCATGAAAATAGGACAAAACATCCATAATTCAGGATGATTTTCTCCTCCTGTGTTTATTTTTGTGCCAAGCTATAGGGTTTGAAAGAGTTAATACTGACAAACACTTTCTTCCTCACAATGCTCTCCAGTAAGGAGTAGGTTATAAGAGGGCTTCTCTTTCAGTGTGCATCCCTTCAAGGAATACTTTTTATATTTATATTAAGAATCAGAAAGGTATTTCCAGTGGGTGCAAAAATATGACTCATCCATTTTCCCTGCTTCTATATCTGGGTTGACAGATACCCAACTCAAGCTGTCTCTTGACTGACAAACACCTCAGTGGGCACGTTTTTCTTATGATAATGTTTACAGATAATTCAGGGAACCTGTATCCCAGATTTGTATTCTTAAGGAATAATGTCAACTAGAATATGAAGTTCTAAAATGAGAATAAATCTTTATCTGAGACCATGCTTCATCCACCATAATTAAATGTGCTAGCACCGGCCATCTTAGTTTGAGTCTCACTCGCTTCTTTCCGTGAAGCTATCTGTGAGGCAAAGCCAGTGCAAGGCCTGAAGAGAAGGACCTCTGCCTGAACTGCTAAAGCTTACATGGTTAAGAAGATAACACTGCCTCCTGTTTTGTTTGTTTGTTTGTTTGTTTAGAAAATTCTCTTCCCAGGTTTTAAGCATCCTGAATCGAAAGATAGCAATATTCATCCAACCTTAGGGAAGCATCTCCTAAAACAAGATTTAATGTCACTGCCAAAACAGATCAATGGTTAACACATTTGTGTGAGTGACTATTATCCACAAGACAAAAAAGCTTTTATTAATTCCTGGAGGTGCACTGAATTGTTCTTGTTCACTGGGTTCTCAACTATGGTTCTTGTTCCAAATGTCTCATTACATAGTATGAGTGACATAATCAAAGCATGCTCCCCAACACTGTCCTTCTCAAGTCCATTTTCCTGTAGGCATACATGCCTATGATAAGATGGTACATTTTAACAAACATAAAATAAAATAAGTTTTGTACACACGTTCACATGTTTCACACACACACACACACACACACACACACATTTTTTGTTCAAATATAAACATCAGGGAGTAATTTGTTAGACGGACCCCAAATGATGTGATGATGTAACAGGTATTTCTATTACTAATTTGTAGATTTTAGTCAGGCTTTATGGTCCATTTGAAGGCACTGTGTTTATAGTTTGCAGGCTGCCATCTAGGTGCCAGATAGCTGAATGCATCTTACATTACCGATGAGGTCATCGTTGAGTAGCATGCTGAGAACAGCAAGACTATCACCGGGCTCTGGAAATGAGGCACAGTCATGAAAATGTGTGTCTTTATTTGTATCCTTTCATAATTTATTTCCACGAGCTTTCACTCTATAGTCAGTGTGCTTTGGATCTTTGATAAGCACATTATAAACTGCTTTGCATTGCATCACATTGATCCATGCTATATTAAAGTTCTCCCATTGTTTGAACAAAGTATCTTATTCATCCCCATGTAATGCTCATGGCCCATTAGTTTATAGAAAAATTTAGTCCTATGCTTTCAGTGTCACAAAACAAAACAAAACAACACAAAAATGTAGGTTAGAAACAACTTTAAAAATTAGAAAAGAAGCTTTTTACGGAGGATCAAAAAATTGATTTGACCCTGTGCTGATAATCTCATGGTGAAATTAGTGACATAATTTGACCAAATTTGAAATTTGACTACATAATCTGTGGCAAAAAAAATTGACCTCAGGACATATTTAACTCATGTGTGATAATTCTGTAACAGTAGATCCCTCAAACATAACCAAATGGAGAAAGGCATGTTGAAGGGCTAAGTAAAATGTAAAGCAATATAAAATGCTAATGCTTAGAGTTTGTGTTTGTCTCTCTCTGTGTGTACAATATCAAATTAATATTATAATTATTTCAATTCTAAGTTTGCACCATAGAATCACAAAAATTGTGAAATTCTTACAAGAATAGTTTGCTTTACAAAAATTATATACTTCCCATGATAAGACATGTTATTTTATCTTACTGATGGCAACTCTGAAAAAAAACATGTGGTATTTAGAAGCTGGAATAACAAAGATAACAGAGTGCAAGTCTCGTAACTTTTACTTTTTTTCCCTTCTGGTACTAATCACTAATATACTGTCTCTTTTCTTAAGTTATTTAGAAGTCACATCAGTGGTTAAACATTCGTCTTATATTTGATTATAAGACGTATATAATACATATGACGACAACAGCAGGGGGAGGGGAAAGCTATGCTCATAAAAATTTCCTATATTTTACCAGAGGCAATTTACTATCAACTTGAAGTAGATTTTGATAAGTTAGAGATGTAGAAATCATTAAAAACCACCAAAAAAAGTAACACAAAGAAGTGTGATTTAAAAGTGAAGAGAGGAATCAAAATGATGCGTAAATGAACTGTTGTATCAAAATCATGGTATAACAGAACCAGAAAAGATTAAAGGAGAAACAGAAGGGGAAAGAAAAAGCACTCAGAGAAACAGAAAAGAAGTAGCAAACGGCACACCTAGAGCCAAACATATTAACTTTTACATTAAACATGAAAGAATGAAACACTCCACACATATGGCAGAGTCAGTGAAATTGGGTCAGAGAAGCAAGATTCGAGTACATACTATCTATAAAACATACACTTTAAATTCAAAATCAAAAATAAGTTGGAAGTGAAAAGACAGAAGAAGATACAGCATGCCAATAATAGCATGAGAGAATTGGAGTAGCTATATGAACATCAGACAAAACAAACTTAAAGGAAATCAATGTTATTAGAAATAAGGAGAGACATAAAACAACATCAACACGGTGGGAAGAAAATACACTTATAAATGTACCTGGATCTAAAAATATAACAGAGAAACATAAAACACATATTGGTAACATTTAAAGGAGAAACGTAAATTTAGAAATGAATACTTAAAACTGTTTTTATTCACAGACTACATGATTGTTTATACAGAAAACCCTAAGGACTCTATAAAAACAAGTTATTGTGGGGGCACCTGGGTGGCTCAGTCAGTTAAGCGTCCAGCTTCAGCTCAGATTGTGATCTCACGGTTCATGAGTTCGAGCTCTGCCTAGGGCTCTGCATTGACAGCTCAGAGACTGAAGCCTGCTTCGGATTCTGTGTCTCCCTCTCTCTCTAACCCTCCATCTCTCTCTGCCCCTCCCCTGCTCGCGCTGTCTCTTTCTCTCAAAAATAAATAAAACATTAAAAAAATTTAAAAACAAGTTATTGTGTAACTGTGAATGAACTTTCACATTTTAGGTTGTCTCTAAAATACACCATCTCCAATTTCTTAGAAGTTTTCTTAGGATTTGTGAGACTTATTAATAAATAGACACGATGAGCATTATTATAAGCCTTATTGTAAGTCCTTCAGCAAAGAGTTTACATGGTGATTTTTTCTTAGAGTCTCAATTTAGATACTTTAATAGGTTCAAAATACAGAGCCATATGGTGTATTTGTTTATTGCAGGCTTGACTGAGAAGTAAAGAAATTCAGACAATTACTTTTAATGCCCATATATGATTATTAAGTCTGGTAAAGTACAGAGGTCATTGAAAGAGATATTTTTAACTGAGTCTGAGTTTTATAAAATCATACATATCTTCTAAGTGATCATAAATCAGTTTTCATTACAGGTACCTAAAGCAATTAAAAAGTCACAAAACTTACACTTTTAGGGTTACAGTGTTTAATGTTTTTCAAGTTAAATTTCTACAACTAGCAAGATAACATATGAGTTACTAGGACTCAGACGATGTTCTAGGGAATACAGGGAATATTTACTTGGAGATCCCAACTGCACTGCAAGCTAAACGATGGCCAGCGTTTCCTGTTTGTGTACTTTCTTCACTTCCACCTTTGCCCAAGCCATCTGGTTTTTCACGGACCTCCACGGTGTGGCCAGTGACGGAATGGTCTCCTGACAGTGCAATCAGAGAAACTTCCATAGACACACTGGCCCCGCCATCTTTGCCAGAAATCACATTACCCAGGTCCCTAACACTTCTCTCCTGATCCTTTGGTTCACCATGTTTTTTTAAACAGAGGATCAAAGTGAGGACCTGCACTGGTGTAGCCTTGTGTGTTACCTGCAGGTTGACGGACGTGGAATCTATACTGGCCTTTGGTCAATTTTTTTTCTGCACGAAATGGACAACAGGCCCATTTTTTTTCTGCACGAAATGGACAGTGTCCTCCACACAGCCCTGGCCTTTCAGCATGCACACAGCCTTCATCTCTATGACTTGGGAGGGCAGCGGAGGACGCCACATAAGATGCTGACACCACATTGCATGTTGATTTTGTTGTTACCACAGGTCAGAAATATATGTGACCAAAGGCCTGAAACAAGTAAACCAAAAAAACCTTTGTGGAGGAATTGGCTGACCACAGGAAGTGAGGTGCCAAGACTGTGAAAAGCCACACAGATTTCACACCTCCACTTCTATAACTTTAATTGTCCTTTAATTTACTTTAAGGATTTTCTTTTCATTTTTCGTGTCTCTCTGTCCCTTTTTTTCCACAAAATTATGCCTAAGTTGTACCATCCCCAAAGCCACTCTTCACTATTCTTGCCAATTCCACATCTGACAACAAGTCCCAGAATATTTTCAGACAGTACATGGAAAATCTAAGTTGCACTGCCAGCGATGAAGTGTTGAAAATACAAGTGCCTGTGCCAAGGAAGAATACTCTGAGGTCAAAGAACCTTTTGGAAGTATTAATAAAGTAGATAATAAACAATTCCAGAGTTGGCATTTGGTGAAGAAAGACAATCCATATTCACTAAATCAGAACAATAAACATGAATTTTAAGAGACACTTAATGGCTTGGACCATGATTCTCCTAAATCCATCGGGTCTTTTGGCTAGCACTAAAGAGAACATTGAACTTGAGCACATCTGAAAATTCTGAAAATGCCTTGACTCAATTATGATTATGATTTGTTTCTTTCCAGCCTAAGTGAATGATACACATGGAAACAAAATGCAGAATTTTAAAATCTGTCTCTGTTACTCAAATCCCAACATCACCTTTTGTTCCATTTTGGACACCAATGTTTGCATGGTTTCACTTAGATTGTTGGTTGACACGGTAAAATGTCAAAAGTAAGAACAAAGAAAAGGTAATATTCACCATAAAGTCCATTTCTCCAAAATGTCAGCACTCCTTTGTCAAGGTTAATAGTTAGGGGAACAAAGGAAAATGTGTTGAAGTTAAATTCTTTCATTTTATATTTTTTTCTCTTTGCAATCCAGACTCTGAAATACATTTTCTTTTTCTTTTTCTTTCTTTCCTTTTTTTTCTACATCGGGAGGATCATTATGTATTTTCTCATTAAAAGAAAAAAAAAGAGAGAAACTATTAAATAACAGGAATGATCATTCATAGAATACTTACTATTTGTCAGCTATCTTCCTGACATTTTATTTAATTTTCACTATAATCCTTTATATCAGTATCATTATGAGCTCCATGATAAAGGGGATAAAACCAAGTATAGATAAGTGAAATAACTAGCCAGGAAATGGATAAGAATCCAGGCGTTTTGTCTTAAAGACTGTGCTGCTAATCTCTATGCTTATAAAACAAAACAAACAAAACAATTACAGGCTAAGATATCTCCAAAACACTAAAATTTGCTTTTTTACTATGTTGATACTTAATATATTTACTAACACATCAGCAGTCCAACTAGATTATCTAGGTCTTATATTCAAACAGCTAACAAGTCTTAACAGTGATGCATTGCTGGGAGATTTATTTTATTTACTGATTTCCAGGAGTTCATTATTAATTAATAGGTGTTTTACTTAGCAGAATGTGTTCCTGCCTTTCGGAGAGGTGAATAAGTAAAGTTTTTGGATATTGCAGTAAGATCCAGAATATGAAAAAAATGCAAAAAAAAAAAAAGATAGTTTATATCAAGAAATGGAGGAACTAAAATAATTTAAGCTAAACTACATCTCCCCAAAGTGCTTTTAAGTTAAATTATTTATCAATAAAATTATACAGCTTAGAAACACTATTGAACACTAAGACTTTTTTATGAAAGCATTTCATAATTTTCCCAAAGCAGTCTGACATTATTCTGTGCATTTATAGAGATAATTGTGAGAGTCTCTTCAATTTTTACTTTTTCTTTAAAGTTATTATATTCTATATTTTTCCTATCTCTTAAAATTAGTGCCCTCATGATCTAATATGCTTTTCTACTTACTTGTCCTTTACTTTTATAGATCTGCTATATATATAAAGAACCCTGGTTTGAACTGCTCAACGGGTTGTACAGATATCAGCTCATTAAAAACTCTACTGTGAGACAGTCTGTGGACATTTTAGAAATTGTGCCACTCTCTACTTAGAACAGAGAATTTAAGGCTTGTGAAGATCACCCTGTGGGTTTTCCATCAGAGATGTGACTTGCTATAAGAATCTTCATTCTGAAGTAATGAGTCCAGTTTTGCTGAGCTTTATTTAATACACAAGATGTGGAACTTATAGTGACAAAAACCACGGGATTTGAGAGTGATATGAAACAGAATATTTGTGTGTATGGAGGTATTTTACTGTGTAGAAAGAAGACAGGAAGGATGGACCCAAATATCTCTCAAGGCCTGTAAGTCTGTATTCAGTTACTTACTAAAAACACTTAGAAGTTTGACTTAAATTCCTGTTGACACGGGAAACCCAGGCTTGGCACTAAAACTGAAAGTGTTCTTATTTGAAGGCTATCAAATAAATGAATTAAAATAACATTAACAGTAAAGACTAAGCTACAGGATTAGTGCTCTGAATACGAGCAATAGGTTATTAAAGGCCCAGACAGACGTGGGGCTCTGTGTGTGTGCATGTGTGTGTGTGTGTGTGTGTGTACATGTGCAGGGCAGGAGGCCGGAAATGTGTGGCGCTCTTCACCAAAAAAACCTCATGACTTTGAGAGTCTAACACTAACAATTAGTACTTCTCTCTCTCATACTCCCTCCACCTGCATGTGATTCTCACAACGTCACCCATGTTAGATATTACCAATTATGATTGCTCATATTCATTAGCCTCTCCTCCAATGGTTTATAGATGAGCTCAAGACGCTCCTTTTCTGACCAAAACAAACAAAAGAATATCCTCTCATAGTCCCCTTCTCCATGCTGAAGTAACTATTAATTTTGTTTCCAAAACAATTATGGAAAGGGTATCCTCTCCTGTTTCTACTTTCTTATGCCCATTAACTCTCCAACTTTTACCAATTTAATGGGAACAATTGGGATAAAAGGCAAGACCAATCCTTCAATTGTTAAACCTCAAGGGGCTTCTTCTTTACTTTCTTGCAGTCTACAATGTTGAGACATCTTTTTTTTTTTACTAATGTCTCAAAAATTTCTAAGAATTTTCTCAAATATTTTACTGTCTTTTTACTCTCCAACTTCTCAAATATTTCTAAGAATTTTTCTGTTTGCCTCCTAAATATAGTGATTAGGGACCGGTGATCATTCATATGAAAAGGTATTCAAAAAAAGATTGAATATCTTCCTGAACCCATTGCCTTTGCCACTTAATCTGTTTTACATATGCATTCAATATTAACCTTCTTTGTTTAAAAATGTTTATTTATTTATTTTGAGATATATAGAGAGAATGCATATGCACAGGGGAGGGGCAGAGACAGAGGGAGACAGAGAATCCTAAGCAGGCTCCACACTCTCAGCACAGAACCTGATGTGGCGCTTGATGCCACAAACCATGAGATCATGACCTGAGCTGAAATCAAGAATCAGATACTTAACTGACTGAGCCATCCAGGCACCCCACAATATTAAACTTCTTAATTAACTATTATTATTGACACAGAATTACTGAGTTGCATTCAGATCATTATTCCCAGCTCCTTTTACACAAACCTCTTCACCACTCTGCAAATCTCAATACCTCACTCTCACCACCTGCAGCCAACTATGACCAAGGTGTGCTTCATAATGTTTGCTGAGTTGAACGTCACTTCTCAGCTCAAAATCTATAGTTGCAAATTACTGGCAAAGTTCAAACATCACTCCTTAACTATAGTCGATAAATAATTGGTTCCCTTCTCACTTATTCCTACCTGTTTTCTACTATTTCAGTTAGGACTTTTAGTTTAACCTTCACTTCAACATTCTCAGTTGCTTCCTGCATCAGGGCTCCACATTTTCTCCATTGCGTGTCCCTCCCTCTACTCCAGGTCATAGCAAGCTTCCTCTATTAAGCTTCTGTTTACTTCTCATGTTTGATGACCCTAGTTAGCACTGATGCCCTTTCTCAAACTTCTTTTGCTCTTTCTTTTTTTGTAGTATATATCCATCACTAAGTCTCTCTCTCTATATGTATATACACACATACACATATACAGTGTATGTGTGTATATATATTCATGTAAATGTATATACATATATATACATATACATATACATATACATATACATATACATATACATATGGAATGTTGTATTTACAAACTGTACCATGTACTTTACCTTTACTTATATGTAGTTTTGTTATCTAATACTTTTCACGTGTAGGTCTTTTTCTTTACCGTTGTGCAGTTAGATCTTGGATAAAAGTGATTTAACGCTATATTATCCTTCTTAATACATTTCACACAGTTTAACTCAAGACCAAACATATAATGCATACTCAACAAATACTTGGTGGTTGCTCAATTGGGGCTAATAATATTTAAGAATTACCAAGACTTCATTGGATGATTCAGGCAATTGATGTTTTTAATGATTACATTCTATGGAGTCACTCTTAAATTCCAATAACTGCTAGATGCTATAGTCCATCACAATATTTAAATTTCTAATACTTTATTTGGTGGTTTTGTTTTCTTTGGTCATCATTAGTTTGTTTTGTTTTGTTTTGTTTTGTTTTGTTTTGTTTTGTTTTGTGTGTGTGTGCTAAGACTCTGCACTTGAAAACCCCAAGGCTACCCCAAAACTGGTCAAGAATGTTCCCCTTCTAGAAACATTCAAGATAATTTTAGGATTTTTTTTGTTTTTCCATGATTATGCTAGATGATGATGATTATGATGATGATGATGATGATGGAGATGATGATGGTGATTTTACTGTCTCTAGGTTTAAACAATCTCAGGTACAATGTAAACGTAAAGAAGACACTTTAAAAATCTATGCATCAGGAAAACTGAAATTCATCAAACTTCCTGACACCTACGAAAATGTAGTCACTTACACTAGTGCACAGATGTTAACACAAAATATAATGTCAAACTACTGTTCTTTAAATTTGAAGTTACAAATATAGGTCTAATGTTTTGAAATGTGAGAGGAACAAACAAATACCTTAATATGAGAATTCTTCAAATTTGAAGTTTTCTTTATTCCTAACCAAAGAGGCCCTTGAAAGTGCTTCATCGAGAAAGGACTGGATCGAATTGAAGAGGACAAATTTCCCAGTTGGCAAGTATCACCTGACAAGTATGGACAACACAGATCTCTACTCTCGGCTTTCAGCCTAGCCAAACCACAGCATAGTCAGGACCAAACAGACGCAAACCCACGGGGTTTTTCTGAGGATTACTCACAATTTGCTATGAATGAATGGCTAGACTGAGCTTAGGTGAACCGACCTGGAAAAGCCAGTCTGATAATCTATCAGACCTGAATTTTATAACATTAATTTTACTGCCATTATACAGCCCATATCTTTGTTTCCCAGAGGTCTAACCCAAAATTCCACTATAATTTGTCATTTAGAACTTTAATATGGTCACTTAAGTACTTTCTGGAATACTTTGTTAAGATGGTTGAAGTAGGAAAATTAAATTTTCTGAAAGCCAGCGCTAACATGAAGTCTATGGTAACCACAAATATTCATGGTGTCATCTAACAACCTCAACTTCTGCTTTCATGATAATTTCAGTAGAGTTAATTGTCATGAGGTGACTTAAATACTCTGCCTAGAGTCCAATGGATATGATGAAATAAAATAAAAATAATAAAGTAATTGAGAAAAATGTGTTTGAACACTTCAGTTAGAATTTTGGCTTCGCCGTTTATAAATTCTGTCACCTTAAACAGATGACGTGACCTCTTTGTGCCTCCAGTTTTCACCTGTATAATGGGGACCAAACCACTACCTCTCTCATACTATGATTATTGAGATTAATCACTATTAACTGTAGAATGCTTAGAATATCTCCTAAAACAGAGTAAGTACGTAAAGAATACTGGTGACGTGAGGGTGATGGTGAGGACAATGACAAGGACTATTGTACAGCTACATCTGCCAAGGTACCAAATGACTGTAGCAGTAATAACTCCACATAATAGTAGTCTCTTATTTTTGCCTCCATGGTTCCCCTTTTAGGAAATACAGCTTTCCATGAAAAATTACTTTTGTTCTACATGGTATTTAACTTGGTACTTTATTGCTAATTTGTTAGAGTAACAAAAGCAAGTTGTTTTCACAAAGGTTTATTCTCTGCACTGTAAAATAGAGTGAACCAATCTGATTGAACATACATTGTGAGGAGAAAGGAGGCAAATCCAGGAAAGCACAGATCTGAAAGTGGGAGCAGCCAAAGAGTTGATATGATCAGCATGGACAATGGTGCAAACACTAAGGTCAGTAAAGACACATTACAGTTTCCCATCTAACAATCAAGAATCCCAAATATATAGTAGAATGAGTGAATTTCAAAAGTAAACAGATATTAAAGAGTAGGCTTCAGAAATGTGAAGTGGCCTATTCATGTTACACAATGAGAAAGTAGTAACACTGGGAAATATTTATTTATGATTTTCTAAATATCAATCTAATATTCTTTCCTCTACCTTATATGATGGGTTCAAAAGGAATGTCCTGTACTTACAAACTTTAAAATTATTTACAAATTTTCACAGAATAAAACTAGAATTACAACATGTCAACTTTATCCTCTATTAATAGGTGGTATAATCTGTCATTCAAAGTAATACTTTTCTTAGCCTTTACTTCTTCTTTTAAACTATAGCAATGTTCATGTGCTGTGCTAAACAGCTCATTATGTTGAAAATTATAAAATCACAGAGAGGACTGAAATAGATATTCAGAATGGGAAGATGATTAACACAGTAAGAAAAAAAAAAGATAATAAAACAAACAAAAAAAAAGGTGTGAGAAAATGGGAAGTATTGCAAGTATATATGGGATATGGGATAGTTCTTAAACTAAAAATGATTCCTGGGGCACGTGGGTGGCTCATTCGGTTAAGCATCCGACTTCAGCTCAGATCATGATCTCACAAGAGTTTGAGCCTCCTGTCCCCCTCTGCTGACAGCTCAGAGGCTGGAACCTGTTGCAGATTCTGTGTCTCCCTCTCACTCTGTGCCTCTCCTGCTCATGTTCTTTCTCTCCCTCAAAAAAATTAAACATTAAAAAAAACTTAAATACAAAAAGTAAAATAAATAAAAATGATTCCTGACGCAAAAGAGAGGGATGCTCCATATTAAACTTGTTAAGCAATGCAGTTTTAAATAGTCAGAAATGAAATTTTCATTTTTTAAATTTCCTTTAAAAATTTTTAATGTTTGTTTACTTTTGAGAGACAGAGAGAGACAGAGTGTGAGAGGATGAGGGGCAGAGAGAAAAGGAGACACGGAATCCAGAGCAGGCTCCAGGCTCTGAGCTGTCAGCACAGCACAGAGCCTGATGCAGGGCTCAAACGCACTAACTGTGACCTGAGCCGAAGTCAGACACTGAACTGACCGAGACAGCCAGGCACCCCGAGAAATGAAATTTTCAAAAAGTTTTAAACATGTGACTAGAGAAGATCAACCTCAAAGTAGGATGCTCATTAACCTAATGACACTTTTGGAAACACTTACAGTTATAAATTCATCAAATATTTATTTAGTGGTAACAGTGTTCCATGAACTTTTCAAGGTGCTTAAGATTCATCAGGAAACAAAACAAATAACCCTGCCCTCTCAGAGTTGACATTGTAGTGTGCACTGAACAGCAGGGAAGGAAAGGGGAGAGAGAGAAAGGAAACAGACAATAAGTCAGGAATATAATGAAGATGTATATTATGTTTTCTGTTAGATACAACAGTAATTAAAATGAAAAAAATAATATGGGAAGTTAAGAAAGTTAAGAAGCGTGTGAGAGGAATATTTTAAATAGAGCAGTCAGCTTGTCATGGATGTGAGCAAATACTTCATGGAGGTAAGGACGTTTCTCATGCAGATACCTAGAAAAACTTTTCCTGGACTAAAACCAGCCAGGACAAGGGCCCTAGGATGAGGATATAGTTCAGGAACTTTAGGGAGTCCAATGTGTCCAGTGTGGTGGAACTGATGGGGGAGATGAGTCCCAAAAGTCAAATTATATGGAATTCAAAGCCAGTATAAGAATTCTGGCTTCTATCTTAAATAAATAGGGAATCCATGGAGGGTACGGGGCAGAGGGGAAAATGAACTGGCCAATTTGAAAACATCCTCGTGTCTGTCTTAAGAATAGATGGTAGAAGGGTAACAGGGGCTAAAATCAGACCTCAAAAATACAGCCCACACTGGACTAGACAGGAAGTGGGGAGTTTGTCACTAACAGACTAAGTCTGGTGAAGTGCTGGTGATGAAAATTTTATCAAAAGCCACGGCTTGATCCAAAGATCCAACCACCTTTACATTTACATCCAAGTGAGTAGCAAAGCAGAGTCTATGGTTACTACAGGAACTGGAAGTTGTCTTAGTTGTGAGTTTTAACAGATTGTCAGTGTAAAAGAAAATAAAGGTGTTCAACGGTTTGAAACTAGGCACAGAGAAGAAAAGCAGTTCTGCGTCAGCTCTCATTTAGTGAAATACATAAAGAGACAGCAAGTTCGAACCCCCTTGGTGACTTTAGACAAAAAAGCACAGAGTTACACAAAGGCCTATCTGAACTATTTGCAAGTGGCAAAAGTTTTCTGCACTAAACTTTTTGTTTTTCTTCCTGGTGTAAGAAGTCTATTTTTTTTCAGACCATAAAAAAATAGTTGGCTTTATTTTTAGTCTCCTGAATATATTACAGAGACTAATAAAAACAACACGAGATGGTTATCTGTTTGAAATGTTCCCAAATAATCAAAATATCTCTCAAGTATCATTTTTAATGTGGACTAACTTGCTCCTTCACATTTTTGTAAAGGAACTGATATTTATAGACATATGTATACGAGTAATAAGAATGCATAACAACCAGTTCCAATGTAATAAATTATCCCCTCCTGATCTCTCTCCTGCCCTGGCTTTCTTCCTTCCTTTCACCTTTCCTTTCTTCCTTTTCCCTTCCTTGCTTTCTTTCTTCCCCTTTTCCAGATATTAAGGTTTATTTTGAATTAAAGAGAAAATATTTTTAAAAACTGGCACGGGAAAGAAGCTTTTGAAGACAACAGTGAACAGAGACAGAAAAGAGCAACGATAGGTATCACGAATGGAAAAAACAGAGATAAAACATGTGCAGGGTAAACACCATCAGTCAACATTATTTTAAAAGTCAAGATACAGTTTGAAAAAAAGGAAGGGGAAAAGAATAAGTTCAAATGCTACTTTACATAATCCTGTCATAAACACTGTTATTGGACCATACAATATTGTTTTTGAAATTCTAATGTTCTTTAGAACGAGAGACCTATATAGAAGAGCAATAATAAGGAGCTATACTTTAGGAGAGGATTAAGCAAGTAGGGAACCACTATGGCTCTAAATTCAGAGAACATAAAGACATTCTGAAGATTTGCAGATATCTTAAAACATGTGGGGAGAAGGATATTAGAAAAATAAGCAGCCATGATATACACATGAAATGAATCCCATATGGTATTCTTCATTCCCACACAACGTCTTTCACCACTTTGCTTCTGACTGCAATTCTCTAATCATTCCCACCTACTCAGTGCCTTATTCTCAACTTGTACTGAGTTAGCATAGAGTCAAACTCCTCAAATGGATATGGAATAAAAGGCTTTTGTACCTCCCACAAAGCAAGCTAAACGTTAGGATCCCTTTTGTTCCATTATATCAACTAGAATAAAGAGAGGCTTTTATAAAGTAGATAAAAAGATGATCAATAGCAGGCAAAGGAATTAGAAGGAGGAAAAATCATGTCATCGTATAGAAGGATTTTATTTAGTACTACAATTTAAAATTATGTGACAGCATGAATATGATTGACTTTAGAGTAAGGACTAAATAGATTGCTCTTTTAATTACAGATGATGCAACTTTGGGGATTTTATAGGTTGGAAAATAAAATGAAAAAGCTGAGGCAATGGCATTCCCTAACATGACATGTGTTTTATGTATTTATTTGTTTGTTTGTTTGTTTGTTTAAATCGTCCAGACAAGATTCTTTCACTGGTGTAAGTAAAGTTTTTCTAAAGTGGCGAAGTAGTCAGAGTTTTGAATACACCCAAAGTTAAAAAGATCAATGTTCACAAAACAGCCACATCACATTTTGTTTCAGTTCCTTACACCCCCGATGTGTTCTAATACATCATACACTTACTCTTACAGAGCTTATCAACACCAGTATAATATCCTAGATTAACAATCCAGGGTATGTTCTGTTATGTTGAGCTTCTTAGGAAAAAAAAAAATATATCCTCATTCATGGAAATTTGTGGAAAAGATTATAATTTCAACTCTAAATAAGTATCCTGTGGTATTTTACACTTAACTCTCAATTTACACAATTTATATTTACTGAAATGCATTAGGATTTACATGACTGTAACTATTCCTTGAATATAGTTGCTGAATCCATAACAAACACCCACAAGCATGGGGAGATGAAAATATTTAAATATGTAAATCAAGGTATCCTATGACTCGGTTTAATTAATATGAAACCCAATTTTATTACTGAGAGTGACATTTATTAATCCCTCGTGTGTGGTAATGTGCTAGTCTTTGTTCAAAGTAAGCTCAGTAAAATCTCTTTTAAGACTGAAGATATGTTTTATTACTAAAAGTGACATTATCAAATGTTTCTATCAAAAATATCTCACAATATATCACTCCAAATAATCGTGGCAGCTTAAAAGTGGAAAATTGAGAAGACTGAACATTTACCCTACAATGCAGCTGAAACTCAAAACATTTTTGAAAACTCTTTTTTGACATTGTCACAAGAGACACTTTATGAGCCACATGAGAAATTTTTCCTAAGTGTTTTAAATCCGTGATTCATTTTCTTCTCTTCTTTTCTTTTTATCCCTAAATGGCCTTTCTTATTTGGTAATTCATTTTACCCACCAGGTTTGACTCTGGATAATTCTTAACAACTATGAAAATTCAGCTTAGACAAGTTCAATTTATCTGGGGGCGGGGGGAGGAATCAAAATGTGTTCCTATTGCATTTATTTAAAGAATGGGTCATAGGTTCTGAAGGTATGACTTGGTACCTTCACAGAAGGATCAGACACACTACTTTATAAACAGGTCTCACATATAACATAACTTAAAAGTGAAGGAGCAGAAAGATACTCAGAAGTCTCTGGAGAACAGGTATGGCAGTGTGGTAAGAAGACTTTGGCTCTATGTTTTGAGACATTTCACTTTTAAGGAATTGGCTTTGCCACACAGGATTTCCTTTATTAAAATAAATGGCAGACGCTATATTGACTCAGTATATCTTAGGACAGAGCAGTGCGACATTGCGGCTAAAAACCTGAGCTCTGAAGTCAGACAGGGAAGGTTGAAATCTGGCTCCAAATCTTATTACCTGAGCGACACAGGGCAAATTTCAGACAACGGAGATAATTGTTGAAAGTATTAAATAAGATCATCTAAACAGAACTGTTTAGCATGGTGTCTGGACACACAGTACGTATTAAGTATTTCAGTCCTACCATTTTCTCTTTGCTTCTTAGCTTGTATCCCTGAGTATGCAGTTTTGTCAGTACATCTAACTTTACATATATTGATAACGTAAAATGAGTTCCAAGAATAGTTTATATTGATGTTCCTTTTACCGCTTCTATTACAGAAAAATAAGTGAGTTGGAATAAATACTACCTTCCTGATAGAAAGAATATCATCCAATGGGGGAAAGACAAGACATCTTGGTCTTGAGACTTTAATAGTTCCTGTCAATTAGATTTACCGAGTAGCTACACAATAAACAAAATGAAGTAATCACAATTATCCAAGGCATAAATCTATTGTGGTTCAAGTCCTGGTAAATACTAGCACTACTGTTTTAAATTCTTTCTTTGTTGGGCTTAGGGGAAAACATAATGTGACAACAAAAATAAAATAATCTTATGTCCAAAAGAAAAACTGATGTAAGTGATACAGAAACCTGTGGTTATTTCGGTTGTCATACCTTCTCAGAATGTCAGTAGGCAAAACTATGAGAGTAGTTGCTACATAGTGCTATCAGAATTGTTATTTAAGGCTAGATATTTCGCAAATCAATTATATTTTACCGTTTGGCATACCGTGTTAGCCAGACTCCTGCACAAAATATTTTCTTTAAAGCTATGCCTACATCATTTTAATGGTAATTACTGATAATAAGAAACCAGGTTCTGGAGCTGGATATATTGAGATTCAAATCCTGACCCTGCCACTTCTTGCTATCACCTTGAGCATAAGTCTCAGATCAATATCCTCATTTGTAAATTGCAGACACTCATAAAGCTTATAACAATGCTGTGATGATTGAATGAGATAGTCCTGGTACAGAATTTTGCATAGTGTCTGCACATATTGTACATTTAATAAGTATTTCTATTTATTATTATTTTATTCAACTATGATTACTTTTCTTTGGTTCATTTTAGTTTTAGCTTTCCACACTAAGCTCTGCTGATGTTTCACTTTCTGTTGATAGTTTCATTATGCTCTTTTATCTAAATGTCAGTTATCTTAGAAATTTTCCTCTTTTTCTTTCCTGCATACAATCATCAATCACCAACTACTGCCAATTTATATGTAATCCTTTTCCTGTTGTTTCTTTTCATCCATACAACCAACCTATTAATTTTGTTTAGATAAGTTTCTTACTATTTTCTCTAATATTTGTTTCCCTGTCACTTCATCCTGATTATTCTTGTTCAAAATGTGAGCATCCTATTATAAACTTGTTCCACAATTTTAATTGTTGATTGCTGCCTTTATACAAAATAACAAACTCAAAGTTTCTAAAAACTAGAATTTATATACTTTTTCAAACATATTATCATCTTTTACTACCCTCTTACTTAAAATTATCTCTTCTTTAATCATTTATCACAACACACTTCTAATAGGCGGTGTTTACCTACATGGAAAGACTTTCTCCAAATGAATATACCAGCCTCAGAAAATTTACCAACACTATACTTTGTCTATGTAGGAGTCTCTAAATGCATAATCTTCAGCAAATTCTTACAATGTTGAACTCTTGTGTTTACAAACCAGTTAGTGGCTAATTATGTATTGTTTTAATTTGTTCTATAATATTTAACTGACCTACACCCCACACTTTTTATTCATTTTAAGCATCTGTAGCAGACATTATTTTATAAGTTTATCTGCCTTTCTCAATACCTCTGATACTTAATTTTAAAATACAGATAACTATTTTAAGAGACTAATACATAACAAAACTCAATCCTTAACTCCTGACCAAGATAGAATACCAGGGACTGGATTTACCATAATAGAAGAAAAAACAAAACAAGGAACAAAAAAATATGAAAGAGTAGTTTTTAAATCACTGAATATCAGGGAACAAAAACAGTGATCCTCAAGAAAAGGTAAATAGATCCGATGAACACTACAATGTAACATCTTACTGCCTTCAGATTTCCCAGGCTACAACACAAGGAGGAGGAAGCAGGACAGAGCAGCTCAGGAAACTCCCTGATTGCAGGAGGTGAAGCTGAAATTCCAGGGAAACCAGACAGACCAGAGTTCTCAGGAAAGAATACCAGAGAGGAGACAACTGCATAGGCAGAGATGAAGGGCATCTGTGAAAGATGCTTCTTCAGCTTCCAGCAGAGTACTGAGCAGCCCATGTGTGAGAAAACCCTCTTGAGGCCAGGGAAAGAACTACGCAAAAGGATTGGAGGCTTCGTGGTTGGTGCTCCCACAAGACTGGGAGAAATGCTTGCTCCCACCAGCCAAATTGAAAAACCTCAAGATTCATGGAACATTAGGTACAGTACATAGAAGTGTCTTGTGTCAATCGGGAGGAATACTCAACTGCTGGTGTAATACTGCTCTGATTCCACATAACAAATCTTAAAAGCAAAATTTACAAGGATCATACTATTTCTCAATAACTTAACTGTGTCCCGTAAAAAAGTTCAATAACTACAGGGATACAAAAATACTTCCCACTCAAGAAGGTGAAAATCACAATGATTGGCACCCCCCTCCAAAAAAAAAAATTACAAGCGTGTAGAAAAATACAACTCATATTGAAGAGGAAAATCGATCAACCAAAATCAACCCAGAACTGTCATAGATGTTAAAATTAGTAGGTATGGACATCAGCAGTGTTATTAAAACTATATTTCATATATTCAAAAAGTTAAATACACAAGGAAGGATATAAAAAGGATCCAAATAAATTTCTAAATTTTTTTTTCAACGTTTATTTATTTTTGGGACAGAGAGAGACAGAGCATGAACGGGGGAGGGTCAGAGAGAGAGGGAGACACAGAATCGGAAACAGGCTCCAGGCTCCGAGCCATCAGCCCAGAGCCTGACGCGGGGCTCGAACTCACGGACCGCGAGATCGTGACCTGGCTGAAGTCGGACGCTCAACCCACTGCGCCACCCAGGCGCCCCCCAAATAAATTTCTAAAGATAAATATTACAGCAGCCCAGCCGGCTCAGTCTATAGAGGATGTGAGATTTTTTCTCAGGGTTGTGAGCTCGAGCCCTATGTTGGGTGTCGAAATTACATTAAAAAATTATAACATCTTATATAAAAACTACACTAAACTGGGTTGGTAGCAGCACAAATGTTATAATGAAAAAGATTCATGAGCTTGAAGGTATGGCAATAGAAACTACCTAAAATGAAGAATACAAAGAAAAACAATTTAAAAAGTGAAGAACATCCATGAACTTAAGGCCTACTTTAATTGGCCTGACACATGTGTAACTGGAGCTCCCAATGGGGGAATATTGAAAAAAATAATAATTGAATTTTTTCCAAACTTTGATGAAAACTAAAAACCCACAGATCTAAGATTAATAAATCCCACTCCCAAGACAAAGAAAACTCCACCAAGGCACTTCATAAACAAATTGTTCCAAACCATAATGGAGCCAATCTGAAAAGCAATCACAGATGTGACACCTCACATAAAAGGAAATAACTATCACAATATATTTCTCACCATAGAATAAGAATGGTGGAAAAACATCTTTAAAATATTGAAAGAAAAAAATAGAATATTAAAATTCTGTTCTCTGGGGCGCCTGGGTGGCACAGTTGGTTAAGTGTCCAACTTCAGCCAGGTCACGATCTCACGGTCCGTGAGTTCGAGCCCCACGTCGAGCTCTGGGCTGATGGCTCAGAGCCTGGAGCCTGTTTCCGATTCTGTGTCTCCCTCTCTCTCTGCCCCTCCCCTGTTCATGCTCTGTCTCTCTCTGTCCCAAAAATAAATAAACGTTGAAAAAAAATAAATAAATAAAATAAAATAAAATAAAATTCTGTTCTCAGCAAAGTATCTTTCAAAACAGAAGGGTAAATAAACTTTTTCAGTCAACCAAAGGTGAAGGATTTATCACCAGCAAACTTAAACAACAAGAAATGTTGATGGGAATCGTTCAGGAAGAAAGAAAATGATACTAGATAGGAATATTGATTTACATAAAGAACTAAAGATAACAGCATTAGTAACTACACTGGTAATTATATAAGAGTTGTAAATATTTTAATTTTTCAAAAATACAATTGGATTTTTTAAGTTTATTTATTTAATTTTGAGAGAGTGTGTGTGCATGCACATGCATGCAAACAAATGAAAGGGGCAGAGTGAGAGGGAGAGAGAGAGAATTCCAGGCAGGATCTGCACTTACAGTGCAGACACATTACTCAAATTCACAAACCATGAGATCATGACCTGAGCCAAAATCAAGAGTTGGAGGCTTAACCAACTGAGCCACCCAGGTGCCCCTATAACTGGATTTTTAAACTAAAATATGAACAACGTATTATTAGATTTACAGTCTATGTATAAAGGTAAAATAATGCTTAAAGCCTAGGGGGGTAGAAAAGGAAGTATACTACTACAAGATTGTCATACTATACACGAAATTGCATAATATCCTTTAAAGGTGGGCTATGATAAGCTAAAAATATACATAATAACCCTCCCAAAACACTAAAAAAGAACCAAAAATAAAAGAGTGAGAATTTGATTAACTAACAAAGGAAATAAAATAGAATCATAAAAATATACTTGTTTAACCCAAAGGAACAAAAACAAGAAAACAAAGAAAAAAGGAACAGAGAACAAAGCAAGGTAATGACTTAAACCTATCAATAATCACAGTAAGAATAGTCTAAACAGCCCAATAAAAGGCAGAAATTGTTAAGTTAGATTTAAAAGCAAGACAAAACTTGTATGCTCAATATAGACACATATAGGTTAAAAGTAAAAGGATGGAAGAGATATAATATTCTAACACTGGAAAAAAGAAAGCTGAATGATTATATTAAGTCAGACAGATGGGATTTCAGAATAAAGAATATTGATAGGATAAAATTCATCTCAAAGTGATAAAGCTGTGAATTAATCAGGAAGACACAATCACATACATGCTTATTTATACACATGAAGACAGAGTTGCATGAAGAAAAAAAATAAAGAACTGCAAGGAAAAACAGACAAATACATATTAGTGGGTGGAGATTTCAATACCTATCTCTCAATAACTGGCAGAACAAGTTTGGAGAAAATCAGTAAAGGTAGAAAAGACTTGGCCAACACAGTCAACCAACTTGAACTAATTGACAATAGAACACTCCACTCATATTACATACCTTCCTTATGGTCACACAAATCATTTATAAGATAGATCATGTTTGGGGGCATAAAACAAGCCTAAATAAGTTTTAAAAGATTTAAGTGACACCAATTTTTTTGAGACCAAAACTGAATTAAGTTCATAATCAGTAACAGAAAGACTTCTGAACAAAATACCCAAATACTGGAAATTAAATAATAACACCGTAATAAAACTTAGTTCAAAGAGGAAATACAAATGTAAATTAGAAAGCATTTTAAACTGAATGAAAATGAAAATATAACATATTAGGATTTAGACAGTGCCAATAAAGCAGTACTTAGAGAATAATTTATAACACAAAGTATCGATATTAAAAAAGAAAAGTCTTAAATCAATGACCTCAGCTTGCCCATGGAAATACAACAAAATACGAATAAGAATGGGAAGAAGAAGAAAAGGAAGAAGAGGATGAAGAAGAAGAAGAAGAAGAAGAAGAAGAAGAAGAAGAAGGGCAGATTAAATTAAAAATAAGCTGAGGAAAGAAAATAAGATCACAACATAATTTGATAAAATAGAAAACAAAGGGATGGAGAATATCAATGGAATCAAAAGATAGATCTTTGAGAAGATCAGTGAAATTGAAAATGGAAGAATAAAGGAAAAATCACAAATTACAGATATCAGGAATAAGAGAAATGACATTACTACAGATTATATAGTATAGAAATATAACGGTAAGTGGCTATTGTGAAAAATTTTATTCCAATAAATTTGACAATTTAGATGACATTGAAAATTTCCCTGAGAGATAAAGTTCACTCAAAAAAGAAGAGATAACCTAAATAGTCATATATCTATTAAATAATTCAGATCTGAAAAGAACAAAGTTAGAGAACTAACACTTGTGATTTCAAGACTTAATTCAAGATGTTGTGTTGTTGGTGTTAAGATAGGCAAATAGGTCAAAAGAACAGAAAGGAATTCAGCAGTACACTCGCAAATACAGTGACAAATGATTCTCTAGAAAGGTAAAAGGCAATTTAGTGGAGAAAGTATAGATGTTTTGAGACAATCAGACAGCCGTTTGCAAAAAAAAAAAAGAACTTCAATCCAAAATTTGTATCACATTCAAAAATAAATTCAAATGAATCATAGACCTACTGAAAAAAATATACATAAAACTTCTAGAAGTAAGCACAAAAGAAAATCATTGTGACCTTGTGTTAGGAACAAGTTGGCAATCTACGGTCAGTCCATAGGCCAAATTTGACCCCCTACCTATGTTTCTATTTCGTGTGATCTAAGAATATTTTTTAACAAATTTAAATGATTGAATAAACTTTAAAAAGAAGAACAGTATTTCATAACACATAAAATATGTGAAATTCAAATTTCAGTAAATAATTGCTGGAATACAACCACATCCATTCATTTATACTTTTTTTGTGGCAGCTTTCACACCACAAGCACAGAAATGGTTAGTGAGGCAGAAGCTGTGTGGATAAAAAGCCCAAACCATTTACATCTGGCCCTTTAAAGAAAAAAAAAAAATGCCAACTCCTATGATAGGCAAAGATTTCTTAGCTGTGACAGCAAAAGCACAATTGATAAAAGAATAAATTGATAAATGGGACTTGATCAAAATTTAAAACTCATCTCTTCAAAAGACACTATGAAGAGAATGAGAAGCATTAAACCACAGACTGAGAGAAAATATCTGTAAGTCAAATACCTGATGAAAGAATTGTGTTGAGTATATACAAAGAACTCAGGTCCTCTATGGTGTAATCCCCAATCCCCCCAAAAGGATAAAATATTGAAACACACACTTCACAGAAGAATATATATAGATGGGAAATAAGCACATGAAAAGATGCTCAACATCTTTACCTTAATGGAAATGCAAGTCAAAACTACAACAAGATAACAAATATGCACCTATGACAAAAGACTGACCATACCAAGGGTTGACAAGGATGTGAACTGGAATTCTCATCTACTCCTACCAGAAATAGAATACGTTTCAAGCACTTTGGAAAACATTCTGGCACCTTCTTAAAAGCTTAAATACCACATGATGCAGCCAGTCCCCTTTTTGGTATTCATCCAAAAGAAACAAGTCCTTAAAAAAGTCTCGTGCACAAATCTGTAGTCAGTTCAGAGATTTTTGAAATTTGGAATAAATTTCAGCAACCATGTGTAAAAGGGAGAGAGCAAGATTAGAAAGAATTAAGCTAAATATGGAGACTTTGTAGAAACTTTGGTAATACATTTGAAAAACGAAATATTGTGTTCAAAAATAGCTTCTGAAAGCAGGGCATTTTTAGGGAATGCGGCAATATGTGTTAGAATTCTAAGTTTCATGTAAAGCTAAAGTAAATTAATTCTTGTAAGTGCCTTCCTGAACCTCCTCTACCTTCCCAATAAAATAATCCTTTATTCATTATTAAAGGGATTTCTGAAAATAATTGTTTTTCTACTGCCTTTTTTCAAACCATAGAAATAATTAGGCTTACTAGCCCATTGAGTCCAAAATCTTATTGGCACTAGAACGTGAGAGTTTGTAAACTCAATATTAATTTGATTGCCAGATAATTTACATTCATCTCTGTTCCCCAGGCATTGGTGGTACCTTACATTCAGATTAATCCTCTTTAAAAAGTAGATTGAGGATCATACTTTATCAAAAGTTCATTGAGGAAGCAGATCTTTTCATTTATCCTGGCCAGCTGGCACATGTCCCATAAACCAGGCCAAACTTCTAGCCTCACAGGGTGGAAAGTTCTGATCTTTTAAGTGACAGAGTCATAAAATGGAGCAAATGATCCTTGCACGTAATCTCATGCAACATCACACTTGAAGGTCCTCAGCGATTTGGTAATAATTCTTCAGTCTTAAGTACCTACAATTGACCATAAGTTATCTTATATCTGCCTTCTTCTATTGATTTTATTACTCAAGACTCTTGTAAATAACTTTCATCTCTTCTCATCTTTTTATTATTATGGAAGATTGGCCTAAATCAAGTGTTAATTTATAAAACTGATGCAAATGTTCACTCTCTCATGTGCATGCTCTCTCTCTCTGACATGATTTTTAGAGAATATTGTTAAATAAAAAACTGAAACTTTTTTTGCAAACTTCTTTTCCTCCATAATGCAAACTAAGAATGAAAATATGCACAGTTGAATTGCACGTCACTTATAGTTATTTCTTAGATATATAATCTTACCTATAAAATCCTGAAATCAAAGTACACAAGGACGGGGAGGTAAGTCCAGGCCAGCTCTCACATTATATAAATGATGGTACGAGGGATGGAAGAGGTTCAGTGACTCACTCATGACCATAGCATGTGAAAATGCTTAAGCGGGACATGGATCTGTCTTCACTCATTAATTAATTAGACAGTGCTAGTGATGAGCCCTACATTATGCTAACCACAAATCAGGTTTAGAGAAAAAGACACAGGGGCGCCTGGGTGGCTCAGTTGGTTAAGCGTCCGACTCTTGATTTTGGCTCAGGTCATTATCTCCTGGTTTGTGGGTTCGAGCCTTGCATCAGGCTCTGCACTGGCAGTGTGGAGCTTGCTTGGGCTTCTCTCTCTGTCCCTCTCTCTGCCCCTCCCCTGCTCTTACATGCTCTCTCTCTCTCAAAATATATAAATAAACTTAAAAAAAAAAAGAAAAAGAAAAAGGCACAAAGCCAGCCATCCTAGCAAGGAGAGTATGGTAGGGAAGAAACCTAGTCACACACCATTCAACTCAGTGGAATCTTGTTATCCATAGGTCTTTCCTCAAATCTGCTGTTAAAGATACATTACAAACAAAATACCCATAACATTACATCAACATATAGGGGTCTGAATTTAACTTATTTCAGTTATAAAATACACCTAATAACTCTAAAAAAAATAGAAGTTACTTGCAAATCCTTTTATCAAGGAATGACTGCTACTAGTTTTCCCTTGACCTCTACATCTAACAGTAACAGTGAAAACAAATTCATCATGCCGTGTTAAAACTAAAATGGACAGGTAGATGTGTCTCTCCGTGTCATCCCCTTGCATGAATACATGCACAAAAACTCCCATTGTTAAACTGTCACTGAGAAGAATTCAGAAAATTAGATAAAGTTGTAACTTCTGACATGAGGTTCTATAAATAAAACATTTAAATATATATTAATATATATCTATATACTACATATCTACATATCTATATATCTATGCATCCTATATATTTATACACCATATACATCTCAGACAAATTCAACAAACTAAAAATTGGTTCAGATTCTCAAATAAACTTGCCTGGCACAGTCCGTCTGCTCTAGGATCCCACTATAAAGGATGGATAACTTTAACATACAACATATAATTTTTCTCCTTTATCATAGAACACCCTCAGGAGTAAATTGTGAAATCATTAATTTTTAGTACCAACTTTAATCCCAAATTTAGCCATCTATAAGGCAACTTGATTAGCAGTCTCAGCTGTCACTGGGAATAAAGAATAGAAGGCAGAACCAAGCATCAGTTTCTCTCTACCAACCCACACCCCACACTAAAGAAGTTCCGATACACAAAAGTTAAGGTCTATACACCTCTGTGCCCCCTGATGATAGGCGGCTAGATACCACGTACTAGCTCTGTGACAAAGAGCATGTCAACTCACTTTTCTGTTTCAGTTCCTTAGCAGGTAATACAGAGGTAATAATACGAGTTACCTCATGGGGTTATTCTGATGACTACAGAGGCTAATATATGCAAAAGCCTTGTCCTTCACATAGTAGGTAGTATATTACTATTTCCTGTTACTCTAACGACTGTCATCTCGTAATTAATACATCCATTCGTAAAACTTTGCCATCAACTAAGGTGAATATACCTTCAGAACATTTAAGAGAAAGAAGTATTCCCATCAATTTTAGATTAAATAAAAATGCTTTACATTTTGAGGTTTAAACTTTAATTATTCTGAAAATTTTCTAAGCTATGTCTCGCCTTTCTGTAACACTGAGGAAAGGCAATATCATTTATGTAATGATTATGATGCTTTTGAGTTTAATATAACTAGTAATGTCCAAGGTTTACATAAACAATATTTATTATCATGCTAATTATATGGACCCTTGGTTGGGTTTGTCACCTGAGAACATTGCTAGGTTATAGTCACCATTTGCCATTAGCACAGAAGGATTGACTCAAGTCTGTATTCACAATGGTTCTAAAATAACCCACAGTAATGGAACAGTGAAGTCTATAACACTTTTCATCACATAATAGTTACTGTGCTTGTCCACACACAGGCACTTTAAAATAGATGTGCCATATACTCTGTATCCACTCAAGGATTAGAGATAAAGTCTATGAAAGTGGCTATAAATGTCAACATTATACAGCATCATAGTCCTGTATTTGTGTCAGGAAGGCGTATTGCCAGTTTAAGGCTGTAATCATTCATGTCTTACCAAGTAATGGTATGACACATCCATTTAGAAAGATGTTCTGCTCTCAGAGAGTATTATATTAAAAAGACAAATGCATATATACCCTAGCCTGAATATACAACTTTGACTATGTATGTAAGAAATTGCTTTTTACCACGGTAACTATTATAGATAAACATTGAACAAATTTTTTATAAAAAATGGTATTCTTTTGTAGCCCTTGGTAAGTCATCTTTTGTTAGGAAGCATGCACATCTTAGGTTATTTTTTCCTTTAAAAAAGAAATTCTGGTGTGTTTTCTTATCAGGTAGTCATATCTCTATGGAACTGGAATAGTAATCTGAGTTATATTACCATATTTAGATATATATTTAGTTGTCAGAAAAAAAAAGGAAAATAAACCATTTGGTGTATTTTTCTTCAATTTTTAAGAAAAAATCAAAGTCAATGTTCTACCTAGGGAGAACCTTGAGTGAGGAGAAGAAATGGCTGAGGCAGGATTCAAGATAATTGATTCCAATTTGGGTCAGAATCAACCTTGTAATCTTGGGAATCTCCTATTTCTCTATCCATAAATAAGGGTGTTGACCTCAGTGGTCTTTATGAAAATGTTCTATTTCTAAAAAACTTTTAATGCTGAACTAAATACGTTTGTTCACTCTTCTTTAACTCCTTTCTTTTGTCCTTAGGGTTTTGGCAGGGATGTTTAATAAACTTGTTTACCTATAAAATATATATTCCCAGAATGTTATGTTATTCCAGATAGTGACAGTTCTCTCTTCTATTTAGCTGACATCACACCCTCCCTTAATTGGGTCAGCCCTCAAGCAGCAACCAACCTTATAAATGTCACTCTTACTGACCTTACCATTATCACTCCCTTCTATTGCAAAGCATCAATATAATGATAAAAGGGCTTTTTTTTTTTTTTTTTTTTTTTTTTTTTTTTTTTTTTTTTTTTTTTTTTACCGTTGAGAGCCTGGTGGTCCTTGGTTTAGAATTTTAATTTTCTTACCACGCTTCATATAACCTTTGGCTAGGTATTTACAATGGTCATGCCTCAGTTTTCTTATCAGTAAAATGAGGATAACAATAGCGCTTGCCCTCCAAGACTGTTCTGCACTTTAAAAGGCTTTATTACATATAAAGAGTGGGAACTGTGCCTGGAACTCAATAAATGTTAGTTACTGTTTTTCTGTTAATTGTTCTGCAACTATGTTTTCTTTTTTCCTGTTAAAAACCAAGCATAAATTAAAAAGTTCTTCCTTTCAACAAATAAATATTTTTTAGAGGGTTCCCCATGAATCAGGTTTGCTCAATAAAGTAGATCATCTGCCTGCTCTTACAAAGCTTACACTCCAGTGGGCGCAACAAGATGTTATCAAGTAAAATTCATTTTTATTCAGTTTTAATAAGAGAGTGCCTGGGTGGCTCAGTCAGTGGAGCGTCCGGCTCTTGATTTCGGCTCTGGTTATGATCTCACAGTTTATGAGATCCAGCCCCATGTCAGGCTCTGTACTGACAACACAGATCCTGCTTGGGACTCTCGAATGTGCGCTCATGCTCTCGATCTCTCTCTGTTTCTCCCTCTCTGTCTCTGTCTGTCTCTCTCTCTCTCTCAAAATATACAAATAAAAAAAAAAACCCAAATATGACATTTTCAGGTATAGATAAGAGTCACTAAGAAAACAAGAACATGTGACAGAGATTAAGAGGGTCAGGAGAGTGGAGTGAGAAAAAAGGAGCTTTTACTTGCTCATATGCATAATCTCTTAATATTGGACTGAATCAAGGCTCAGTTCTTGCACATTACCTCTGCTTTGTTCAGACACCCTTCCTTCATTACCTCACTGAAGCCCAGGGCTTAAATATGACCCCCCAAAATACCATATAATTTGATGAGCTTCCTCAAACCTGCTACACTGGCAGTCACCTGTTTGAGTAAATGACATTTTCCCTTACTAAGACCAGACACCCTGGAGACATCCTGACAACTTGTTTTTCTGTCATCTTAGTTCCAAAGCAGCAGCAGATTCTTTCAACTCAAAAATATAGCCCGTACTGTACCAGTTCTCACCACCTACACTGCTGCCACCATGTTCCAAGACTCCGTGATCTCTTGATCGTATTATTAGAAACCTAACTGGTCACTCTGTGTTTACTTCTGCCCACACACAGCTAAATTCCAACACAACAGCCAGAGTGAACATAAATTGGATGATGTGCCTCTTCTGTTCAAAGGCTTCAATGGCTCTGATTCACTCAGAATAAAAGCAGAAGTAGACCATGGATACAAGGCTTTACTCATACTTACCTAGGTTACTTTTCTTACAGCCCTCCACACCCTCCCTACTCTGCACCTGGTGAACTGACCTCCTGTTTCCTCCCTTACGGCCTTTGCCCTTCTGTGAATGTCTGGCATGTTCTTCCGCTATCAACATGGTTGCTTCCTCAGTTCCTTCAGGGCTTCATCTAAATGTCACCTTCTGGGTGAGACCCTCCTTAATGTTTCTTGCATTTTGGAGAGAGAGAGAGAACGAGCAGGGAAGACACAGACAGAATCTGAAGCAGGCTCCAGGCTCCGAGCTGCCAGCACAGACCCCAACACGGGGCTCGAACCCACGAACTGTGAGATCATGATCTGAGCTAAAGTCAGACAGTCAACTTGACTGAGCCACCTGGGCACCCCACCTTCAAACACATTTATTTATTTTATTGTACTATTTCTTCTCCCTTAGGGTATGTAGTTCATAAAGGTAGAGATTTATTTCTATGTAATTCCATTGGTGTATTGGAATTGCAGGGGCAACGGTCTAACACGTCAATGTTCTTCCAAAATTTATGGAATGAATGAATGAATGATTTAAAGAAAGAATAAATGAATGTAGTGTCCAGGAAGGCTTCTCTGAGGAGCAACATTTGTTCTGCGCCTTAAGTATCAAGAGTCAGACAACTAGCAGACAGTCTGGAGGCAGATACTATTCTAAGCAGAAGAAACAACCTTAACAATTGTCAATGATTGATTGAACAGAGAGAGAAGAGACAGGAAATGACCTACAGTTTTAAATGATTATTCTACTTCTCTGTTGAAAATAAATAAATAAAACAGGAAAAGCAATGTTTAAAGTAAAGTGAGGGAGGAAGAGAGAGGTAGGAGCTAAGTTCTGAGAAAGAGGGAGTGGACAGTTCATTTCAGACATTCTGAGCCATGATGAGAAGTTGAATTTCTCTTTAGATGCAGAAGGAAGCAGTGTTAAAGGAGATGACCAAAGGTTTGGGTTGAGGGAGTGACAATCCAGCGTCACTGCTGTTTCTAAAAGATCATCTGGCTAGCAAGGAATAAAAAACTATTTTTTACTTGAAGAAAGTAATCAGGGGAAATCACATTATCAAGATTTTTACATCAATAACATGAAAATTATCTGTAAGATTAAGCCCCTAAGTTTTCATATTTGAGAAGAAGTTGATGCTGGGAAAAAATTTCACTGAAATCACATTTTTTCAATGTAATATAAATATTCCTTTAGATTCAGTTTATCAGTGGTCTCATTACTGTTACTAGGAATGGTTAATTTTTTGGAAGGTTTCATATTGTTAACAGTTCCATTCACTTTCCCTGAATCTTAAAAAAAAAAAACTCACCAAAATATGTAGTTTATTACAGATAATGACTATGGATTTTTAAAAGCGAAAATAGGTATTATATAATTTGAATTATAACCTTATAACAACAACACTTGGGCTTTGGATACAAATTGACTTAATTTATTTTTAGAATTATTTTGATATCTAGCATTTATTCATTGTTACATATGTGGGTATGAAATTCTTCATATATATTATTTAAATCAATATGTTAATAAAATAACTAACAAAAATTATCATAAATTTAATATGAATATATTAAACTAATAATAAATTAAATGGTAATAACATTTGTTAATAAAATTTTAGCATCTTATACTGTGTCAGTACAAACGCATACATTTGTGTTTACAAATGTCTTGTATTTATGTTATCATATCACTAAGATACATGACTAAAAAGCTTAAGTCAACAATGATATATGGATAGAAAAGTCCAATGAAGTTCCTAGGATTTTTCTCAGTGCAAATCTTATCATTGTGGAGCTGCCATTTTAATTAAAAAAATAAATAAAAATAAATATTCCATTTGTTCCATTATGATTATTTTCTTTGTTCAATTCTAGTTCTTATTTATGTAAAGGGAAGGAAGAATTTTCAAGTTTGCAGGAGCAGTTAAGTGTCAAATATGTGTGTATAGAATATAAATTGTCTTTTTGTTTCACCATGCTGTACAAGACTTATATATAAAGTGTCAGAATACAGAAAAAAAGGATAGAAATGTGTGCTATTTTTGAGCTCTTTTGTCACTCAGTTATCTTGCTTCCGCTCTGCTCTTATTAAGCTCTTATTTCTGCATATGCAAAATATCTTCACTGACAAACACCCGTTGGGGCACTGGAGCCACTCACTGACATCATCAATGATTTTTAAGTCATTGGTAGAGTTAAGAGTAGAAATTATACATGCTCCTAACAATGCCAGTTTACATGTTGCCAGACCCTCATTTCTACTTATATGTAAGAATTAATTTAAACTGATTCCAAATTTCAGAAATACTTTTTCTTAATTTTAGTGTGTTGTGAAGTGTATATTTACATAAAAAGGCCCTGATATTTTCGGACTCCTTGTTTATTCTTCTATCTGAAAAAAAGCACAGACATTGCCTGCAAAGTAAAAATAAAATGGTCCCCCCGACTCCAGTATTATTACTGGTATGCACCTGGAGAAGATGACTGGAAACATAGAAGCACATATGGACCATTTTATTACTCTGTCATATTTAGACAACCATCCCCCATTGAATAAATTTCAGTAACAATGCAAAATAATGCTTTCCCTCTGCTTTAGGAAGCTGCCTACATAGAATTTCATGAAGATTCAGGTAAACAAGGGCTTGAACCTTCAGAAATGCTGATAACTACTCACCAGTTTAAACATTTTTTTTTTGCTATTGATTTTACTTTGCTACAATAAATTCTATTACCCATAATGACTAGTTAAGACTTGTCCATGCCTTGTTACTGCATCTGAAAGCAAACTCCATACACCTGCATTCCAAACATAGTTATTTGTATTGATTGGATCTATAATTCTTTTGCATGCTATTCCTGTATCAAGTACAGAAACAGCCAACTGTTAAACCAATATTATACAAAGATAATACAACTTAAATTCCAAGAAATAAAGGTAAAATTTTTCAATGGCTTCTAGAATTTATGTGTAAGTTAACATGATAAAAAGAATCAGCATGGCTCATAGTAATTTATATTGCTGTTTTTAAAAAGTCATGACAGATTCAGTTGGGTCTAGAGAATTGTTTTTCTCTATAGAGAAAAGACAATATATTGGCTGCCCATGGTGGGTATTGTAATAACACACTTCATTTTCCAGCTTTATTCACTTGTTACATTTAAATCCTAGTATTAGCACTTATAATTGATATGGTTCTTTCAAAAATTCAATAGAGTGAATAAAAACATGGGAGAAAGCATGGTATTTATTAAATAAAATTATGATGTTCCATAATGGTAATGATCTATCAATTCCCATGAGTATGGATAAATGGAGCATCGCTTTCCCATTGTATAGGAAGGGAACGGGGTTAGGAAAGATAAACAAGAAAGAAGGCAGAAGAAACCCTGGCATGAAAGGTACACTGCAGATGACCTATGCTTTTTACAAATCAACTCCCAAGAAAATGTGTTTATGATTTATGATTAACCAATAAGAATAGTAGATAATTTTCATACTAGAGGATAAATATCAATGTTCACTGCTATCTCCTCAACACTTATTAGAGTGTCTGGCATGTAGTAGGTGTTCAGTAAATTTTTATAGGGTATCAGCTTAAATTTCACTTCTCATTGAACTTTGAAAAGACGTTATTATAACAATCATCACAATTCTGATTAAATCATTATTTGGATTACATATATGTTTTTTTCTCAAAGATTTAAAATGCCAGAGAAGCCAATATAATGTGTATATTTACTCACTATTATGTGTTGCCCCAGATGTATGTCTAGTCTACAGTAAATATTCATTAAACCTGTGTTGAGTGAAAGACTGTGTAAGTGGACCTTCACAGGCATGTGAACGCCATGGTGGATATTTAGTAAATAGCATCTATTATTTATCTATTTTCATGAACTGATCTTATAAATAAAATATACAAGTCTAAACACAAGGATATGGGTGTTCCCACTTCTGGGAAAATAATTCAAAACCCACCTTTTTCATAGTTTGATAGCAATACTGAGGACAGTAGTCATATGCTTTATATGGTACATATGATTGTGTCATACTTATCACTAAACAGCATGCCCTTCATATATTTCATAGCTGTATACAAAGGCAAGACATGCACAAATACAATGCAGATGCCTTCATGCACCAAAGTCATGTCTTACAACTGTGCTGACGTTTTGCTTGATTCCACTGAAATCCAATTACACCATGCTTGGCCCTCTGAAACACAAGCATCCCCTGCAGAATAGTTCACTCGGTACTGGGAGATGAGAATTTTAACACTGCTACTCAGCTTTGATTTGTGTATGCTGCACAACAGAATAAACATGGTGACAGTGCCTCCCCTTTTCCATCTCCACTCTGGTTTTTCTTTTTAGTCCTCTAGAGTCATTTTATTGATTACCATTAACTCAGAGATACTGTCTTTATACCAGAATCACAGAATTGTAGGAAGACCCATCTTTAACCATGCATTCTTTAAGTCCTTGTTTAAAAAGCCATCTAGTTTCCTACCTGAAGTAGCAGTATTTCCTATAAAACAGTATTCAAAAGTCAGTGTGAAATTAGAGCATTGCTAAATAAATCCATTCATATTTTCAGGAAGTAAATGCCATTACATCAATTCTGTATCTAGCAGTTTTGATGTAATATTGTATTCTGTGCTTCCCAACACACGCGCGCGCATACACACACACACACACACACACACACACACACACACACATACACACACACGGGGCACATAACAAGGGATGTTGAAACACTATAGTCATTAATTATATATATATATATATTTTCTCAATTTATGAGTTTATGTAATGAATAAAAGACAGTTCACATCTTAGTATGATAAAAGAACATTGTCAGATACTAATGGTTTAACAATGTTTAAAAAGATCATTTCTTCTTATTGAAGTAACTATCTCTTTTTGTATCATATTTAGTCTAAGATGGGCTTTTCCCAATGCAGTCCATGATAATATTGGGTTCAAATATTATTTACTCTTATTTTTCTTTTCTTTGATGATCATTGGCTACTGAGCAAAGAGGACTATAACCAAGAATTAATGAGAAGACACAGTAGTCAAATGTAAAACATAGCTGCCCTACCCTCTTTAGGACTGTACTAGTAAGTATTATAAGATTCATTATTGTGACAGATGGTCTATGAAAGAAGATTTAGTTGTTGAAAAAAAAAAAGGAAAGGAAAGGAAAAAAGTCAATTAATAAAAATCTAAAAATCAGCTTACACACTAGTTCACTTCATTGACTTTAAAAAAAAATAATTTCTTTGAAATTTTAGTAGCATTGATTTTGAACATTTATTAATACACATCTAAGCCAGTAACCAAAGACAGTTACACATTAAAAAAAGAAAATATAAAAATTAATTAGCCATGGGCAGCATGAGGTATATGAATATAACATTCAATAACTATAAATATTTAAGTGTAGAATAAGTGCTTGTTACTGACAGTTTCTCCAACTCTTTCTAGAATGGTAAACAGAGTGTGTAAATTTCATTAATAAGAAAAGACTCTTTCTTTAAAACTCATATATTTTCTCCTACCTGAATGAGGTTTTGTCAGTGTGTGCACATGCTAATAAAAAAAGAAAAGAAAAAAAAAACTCTAAGAAAACAGAGTGTAGTTTCTTTGCCATAGCTATTTACTTGTGAAAACAATTTTAAATTTAAAATAAAAGACTACTCCCAGAACTTAAATGCTACATAGTCTGCTATTTAAAAACCTAGGAAAAACCCCACCATATACACATTTGGTTCAAATTTTCCACAGTTTAAACTACCACCAAGCAAGTCAAATGCATATTTAAGAATCCTCAAGTTAAGGATGCAGTGGTAAACACACTTAAATATGAGCTCTGTCGCACCCCTCCCCCAGCATTAGGCACTTAAAGTAATGAAATCTACCCTCTTTTTAGAAGCTAATTTGCACTCATTTTAGAGCATTTCTTCTGGGAAATTAAGGCAAATCTCCGGGGCAACAGGCCTACTCATCAGGAATGCTCTACCCAAGAAGCTGGTAATTCATACATACAAATCTTTAATAAGATTTATCAAAATCTGAAAATAGAGCTATCCCTTTCACTTTATTCTTAATTTGTGTACTCGTGGCTGTGGGTTATCGAGAAAGGGAGGGGAGAAGGAATCACAAAAATAGGGCTTTGCACATGAAGTCCACAAGATCACAAAGTAGAGGAAGCCCACAAGCCTTCTGGAATGTCCTCCTGCTGGGCGTACACATGGCATTCCACTCAGGCCATGAAACACGGGATTGTTTAGCAATGGCAGATACTGAGAGCAAAGGGAGGGCTGTGTTGCAAACGTTTTCATTCAATGAAGTTGGTAAACTAATCATGTTTCCATGACTCTTCCTGACGGGTTGATTTCCCACCTGATAGAGCCAAGCTTCTTGGGCTCTAACCACCTACAGGGCAGAGGCCTGCTTCTAGCTACACTAGTGGCAAGATGCAGGCCGCCAGCATGCCACTGAGGCTGAGCAAACTTGATACCCTGTCTGAATAACGTCCCAATATGCCTGGGATTAAGCATAAATCTTTTAAAATGAAAAGTAAAGCAGGAAATATATATAACATACTAGCCTTTGGGGTAAAACTCCTCCAACAGAAAAGTATTTTGACTCTATTTTAAAGGACTGCTGGGGAATTATACATGTTTTAGAAAGGCATCTTGTAAAAAAAAAGTATAAACCCATCATAAAGCTTGTAAAAGCAAAGATCTTTGTCAAAAAATAAAATCTATTTGAGACAACCTCATGAACCTTTTTGGAAAGGCAGCTGTAGCTAACCTCTTGATTGCAGTGTGAGAAGTAAGAGTGTTAAACACCCCACTGAAACTATATTCGCCATTCAAGGAGAGTCTTATGGAGAATCATTGTGTAAAAGATTTTTTTTAAAGCGACAAAAGAATAAATGGTTTAAATTGCATTAGCTAACACATAGGGAATTTTCATAAGTGAGAAAATGAATAGTTTCTGAAAAATAAAATTTCAGTAAATGTTTGGAGAGAATGTGACAAAACTCTAGAGCATCATATTATGACAACGAATAGAATACATCGAAATCACTTTCCCATTAAATTGGTAGAATAGAGTTTGAACTAAAAACCTATGAAATAAAAGTTCTCCAGAGTGCCATTCCTATAGGAACATCTTCCAGCAACATATCTTGAAATGCGTAACCCACAATACTTTATTTAAAAGCATCCTGTTTTCACAAGCCTAGCACAACTTTACTACTGTCACCTAGTTCTCAACTAATGTGCCGATTTATTTTTGTCTTGTCCTTTAGAGTTCTATGCCTGTTGAGATTTAAAATGTTTTCAAATGTCAATCTAGTCATCTACTATGACCACATAAAAAAGAATTGTCAATAAATGAAATATCCATCATAGTGTTGGCTAGAAATATATTCAAAAGTTAAAGAACTTTTGTACAGTTACGTTATGCATGGATTTTAGATATCATTACCTCATGAAATGTGCCTATAATCACACTTTAAATTTAGAATCAGATTATGTACTATTACTTTTTTTTATTATTATTATCATTCCCATCACATCAATCATTATTTGCATGAAGGCAAGAGAGTCATCCATTTGGAGAAAAAAAATGGCACTTTTCAGAGAAAATGTAAGCCTTGATATGAGACTATTCCCTCGACCTGAAAATCAGTGATACAGCGGCAAACAGAGGGATCGCCTGGCTTCTGAAGTTCTGATACTCCACATGCATTTAGCTTGTTTCTTGGGGAGGCGGGGAATAGAATAGGTAATGCTATTTCATATGGATATCCATGCAATTAATCATGAGCTTTACAAGATGACATCTTAAAAGGGATCTACGTGTTGAAAACAGTTAACCTGATCCTTAATATCGCTTTGGAAAGTATGAAAGTTGCTATGATCTACTTAAGTTAAGACTGCAGCTGGATAGCTTCAAAATAGACTAACTTTCAGATATCCTTTTTAATACATAATGTGTCCTTTAGTGCTATAGAAAAATACATCATTTCCTGTGTTCTGTGGGAATCTAGACTTCCTGAGAGGCCTATTCAGATTAGAATCATAAATCTTTCCCCTGAATATAGAAAGTCTGGTAAAACTTTCTCTCTCAGTCAAACCTATTTCATATTCTCTTCCCCAAATAACATCTAAGAAGTAAGAGAGGGACTGTTATCAATCTCTGCTGCTTTTGACTCCCGTGTTTTTAATTTATATGCACATTTTAAATCGCCATATTAAAAATAAAAGAGAACAAGTTATCTCACAATACTGTATTATCAGAACTTTAATTAGGAGCACTGTGGAGAAATTTGCAAAACCATTCTCTTCACAGCCAGGCATCCATTTAAACATTCCTTCCTACTCAATCAAAACGTATTCAGTTTAAAGAATTTGCTAGTGACAGGTTCAATCAATAATTTAAGCAACTTGGCAGAAGCATCCTCACTCCGTACAGCACATTGCTCTATAGACATCCTATCTGAGACGGAGGGGATTAAGAGAAGGTGTTAGGAGCCTTTTCATACTATCACTCATTCTGTACAAGATTGACCTACTTTTATGTATGGCATTCTGTGACATTGATAAATCAATCAGAATATGTTCTGGAGTATAAATTGCCTATGTACAATCTGTGAGCAGGGACACTTACAGAAGATGCATATCCTTGAGAGCATCTATTTTAAAAATGCAGGCTTCCATTTTTGTGATTTCCTGAGAGTGCACTCTTGCCTTGCGGCCTCTTGGAGGGTTTTTCTGTCTGTTTTTGCTCCCCAGTCCTATGCTCACTGACTGCTACTCATCCCATGGGTTCCAACCCAGACATCACCTTCTGCAGCCTTCCAAAACTTGGTCAAGTCTATCTGCTGAATAGGTAATGCATTGCATTACACTGTATTCCTTTTAACTGAAGGAAATGTTTGTTTTACTCATTATTAATAGTACAAGTTCTCAGCAAAGTTTATTGCTGTCTGTACCCCACAATATTTATTTAATGAATAAAAGAAACTGAGACTTTTTCCATGATACACAGAATAGTTAAACCAAATAGTAAGAGCTCCACATAAAATCACACAAACTATAAATTACACCCTGCCAGCTATCAATTGTGGAACAGACTAAAGGATTTTAACATATTCTGAGAAAATTCAAGATGGAGGAGCATGATGAGAATGAGTATATCTGTCAATGAGTTACATGCATTTGAAAAGCATTTTTGATTATAATATCTCATTTGAACTTCTCAGCATCCAAGAGATACAAGAATTCAACCCTTGCCTTTTTTTTGAATAATGATAATGATGGGTTTTTTAAAGTTTATTTATTTTTGAGAGGTGGGGAGGGCAGAGAGAGAGTGGGAGAGAGAGAATCCCAAGCAGGCTCCGTGCTGTCAGCACAGAGCCTAACACAGGGCTCAATCCCACAAACCCTGAGATTGTGACCTGAGATGAAATCAAATCAGACACTTAACCAACTGAGCCACCAGGGCTCAACACTCACTCTTTACACAATGAGGGCTTGGTCCACTCATACGTTAAGAACTTTATTAGTACAGGGATGTCTGGGTGGCTCAGTCAGTTAAACGTCTATCTGACTCCCGACTTTGGCTCAGGTCATGATCTCAGGGTTTGTGAGATCAAGACCTACGTATGACAGCACAGAGCTTGCTTGGGATTCTCTTTCTCTCCTCCTCTCTCTGCCCCTCCCCCGCTTGCACACGCACACATTCTCTCTCTCTCTCAAAAGAAATTAACTTAAATAAATAACTTTATTAGTACAACTACAAATTCACATCTTCCTAATTATAGACTATGACAATTTAGGAAAAGAATAGTTGCAGGTAGAAATCTAGTTTCCTCTATCATTAGGATGTTTCACCTTAGAAAATCACAGTTCCTGCCAATGGGTCTTTCTTTTTTCTGTCATGTCTTCTTGAATTTAAGAACTATCAGTGGTTTTGAAGAAAACAAATCTCCAGGGAAAGGAGCCTATAGAATTGGCATTGTTCCCTCAAGGACTGTCTCATTCATAGCTTATGCAATAGTTGGAGTTTGGGGTTGATATGTATGTGAAACCAGGTATGGTGGAAAACATATGGACTTGCTCAGACTTGATCTTCAATGTTAATGAAAGTACCTACTAGCTGTTCCATCCTGAACCAGTCACAGCCACTACAAACTTTAGTTTTATCATTGGTAAAATTCTGAAAGTATTGCTGTCTACCAAACAGAATGTTCGGAGAATTGGAAAAATAAACACGTGAAGTGCCTGACATACACATCAAGTTATGGAATGGGAGCATGAAATCCAATTGATACATGTGTACAGGAAAGATGAATATCCTCATTTCATGATTATATTGGAAGAAGTAGCTAGGTACAGATTAAATATTAGTTTCAGTTTTTAAATTTTCCTGTTAATAGGGTTATTCCCCTTCCCTGGTTACTATCCTAAATCAATGTTAGTCTTCAAAAGTCCAAAAAGCAAAGAAGTACAAGGCAGGCATTCAACTCACTATATCAAAATGATACTCTATCAACCATACTGATTTTTACCTCTAGATAAGTCATTTTAATTCTGACACAAGTGATAACTCTTTCAGAAATGTGTTTCTGTCCTCTATTAATTCACAGAAATCTATGGCACTCAGATTAAGATATCATTCCTTAATCATTAGAAAATGTTACAATTTAATACAGATCATTAGACAAAGATTCTGATGATTTTACCTAAATGGTGTGCCTAACTTTTCTCCTCTCTAAATACCTAAATATTGAGTATCTGCAATATTTATAAAGCACTAAAGAATGCTAAAATTAAAAAAAAAATGGTTGAGCACTAGAGTGACAAAAATGGAATGATTTATTTTCTTAAGCTTTCAAAAGATAAATAATTTTAAAGCATGTCATAAAGGGCAGAAAACCAACTATTTTGAGGCTTGGACAAAGTGGGAACGAACAAATAGGAAATAACAAAGTTGATCCTCATTATTGGTGAATTCTGTATTTGTGAATTCGCCTATTCACTAAAATTTATCTGTGACTCCAAAGTCAATACCATGGCTCTTTCTTGGTCACTTGAAGGGTATGCACAGAGTAGTAGAAAATTTTTGGCCCAATATGCACATTTAAAAACAAGGAGAAATTTTGCCTTTTTGATTCAGATCTCATTCTGTAAACAAATGGCCTTTTTGCAGCCTATTTAGTGCCACATTTTTCACACTTTTTATATATTTTGTTAATGACGTCAATGTTTAAAATGGCCCCAAAGCATAGTGTTAAATGTTGTCTAGTGTTCCCAAATTCAAGTAGGCTCCAATGCACCTTACAGAAAAATACACGTGTTAGAAAATCTTCCCTCAGGTATGAGTTAAAGTGCTGTTAGCTTGAAGTTTACTGTTAATGAATCAACAGTATACATTGAACAACGTATCATTAAACAGAAACACACATAAAACAAGGTTATGTATTGACCAGTTGCTGAACATGTGACCAGCTGCTCTCGGGAAGTACACTTGCATTTCCCTAGGAGGGACAATTCAGTATTGTGGTGACTATTGAATATAACTTCCCAAAAAATGAGAAGCAACTATGTCTGCTACAATTATTTTACTCTTAGCATATATTTGCCATCCTAATTTCCACTTGAATAGCATTCACTCACATGTATTATATTAAAAGCGCTCTTCTAAAGTTAGATTTAAAAAAAAAAGCTGATGGAAATGAAAAAAAGAAGTTGGCTAGTATTCTATGAATATAAAATTTTATCTAAGATATTTGCAGTGAAAGATATAAAATGAATAGAAGCAATGTAGAAATGAACAGCAAAGAGAAAACTACATTCCCACAGCCTTCTCAGGTTCCTTTATGACTTGATCTCACTTGGACCTCCCTGTTAACTATTTACAAACATTTCTATTTTCAGTTAACACATCAGCAAAGTGAGACTTGGAAAGACAAAGCAAAATCTTTAAGAGAACATGGGTAGAGCTAAGAGTGGAGTAAGAAAATCTTTTGGCTCATAGCACTTACAGAAATTACTTGAATAAGCTGAAAATATATCTTCCAATGATAAATATATTTCTGGCCTAATAAACCCCTTCCATAGATAAAAACATTCATTTCCATTAATAAACACATACCAAATTGATGAAGATTATTATTTTGTAAAGAATATTAAAGCCAGAATTTATTTTAAGCAAGAGATGTGTGATTTATTAAGCCTTTTATATTGACTGTCAGAGAATATTAATTCATTAAATATGTCCCAGATTGACAGGTTTACTTTAAAAACTCTATTACCAGGGTGTGAAAAGTAATTCCCTTCATTCACCTGATAATATTCCAACATCCCATGTGCTCCATGGTTATTTTTAAACATGATGGATTATGAATATAAACAAAGAGAAAAAGAGTAAATATAAATATGGATCAAGTACCAGGATCAGCTACACTAAGTAGGAATGATTTTAAGGTATTTAACAAGCAATTCTGACATACATCTAGAAGAGTGAGAAATATGATTCCATTTATTTCAAGTACACATGGATACTTAAAAATCCGGCACAGAATAAGCCTTATTTTCTACTTCCTAACAAGTATCAGTGGATTAAAATTCTTTGACACTTGTAAAAGTTCAAAGACACTGCATTATTTGTAAAATATAGTGTTTTAGTTTAAATGCTGGTATAATTTTATGGCAGTCTGTCAATATAACCACAGATGTGTGGCATAGGACTAAATTCTATGACGTATTAAGAAATTTTCATTTAAATCTAAGTAAAAATTATAATTAGAAATTTTATTTTTATTTTTTAAGATTATGGCCAAAAATTGGTAATGGTACTGATGTAATAGTAAATAGAAACTGACTTGTTTGACAGCATTTTCTTTCCTTATATTTCTGGTCATTTCTTCTTCCTTCTTTTCTTTTCTTTTCTTTTTTTTTTTTTCTTGATCCTCTTCCTCCTCTTCCTTGAATATAAATCAAGATCTAAAGTATCTTAGAGGTGGGCCAATTGGGTTGCTCAGTCATTTAAGCATCTGATCCTTGATCTCAGCTCAGGTCCTGATCTCAAGTTCATGGGATCAAGTCCCGCGTAGGGCTCAGCACTGACAGTGCGGAGCTGGTTTGGGATCCTCTCTCTCTGCCCCTTCCCTGTTCATGCTTTCTCTCTCTCTCTCTCTCAAACTAAATAAATAATCCTTAAAAATAATAATAATAAAATATCTTAGAGGTGATCAGGTCCAACGACACTGAAGACCAAAGAAAGCCAGGTGACCGAAGAAGGTCACTTAGCTTCCCCATGAAAAATCTGAACTTTTGGAATTTTAGCCCTAGAAAAGTAAAATTTTACTACGCACATTATTCAAAAATATATCCAACTTCACTGTATCCTTCAGAAAAATAATCTTATTTTGGATTTTTAAAAACAGTATCCTAGATTGCTATTTCTAAGGGTTCTCCTTATTGCTGTTTGTTTCTTTTCTTAACTTGTGTCTTGCAGGAGATACAAAAGGTGATAGAGTGACTTTGGAAAATGCTCCTTCCTCAATATTATTGGGTTTCATGGTCCCTGGCCAATAAAAAACAAACAGATTTTTCTTGTCTCAGTGCTGAAGCAGAGAATATAATAATGTCAATATGGAGATAATATGTGGTGAGAAAAATCTATATTTTGTGTACACAAAAGTTACAACTTTGTAAAAGGGAGGGCATTAATCTTTTCATATTAATTTTCCTTCTTGTTTTTTTAAAGCATTATTGCTGCAACTTGAGAAATATTTGGTGAAGGAGCATAGTTTTTTGTTTGCTTGTTTTTTTCTTAAATCTAAGCACATTTTTTTTTTATCAGAAAGAAATGGGAGAAGAAGAATGACATACAAGGGAAATTTTGTAGGGAATAATGTTTGAAAGTTGACATTGAATTTATTCAGAAAGTTATAACCGTGAGGCACAGACAAAATCTGATAAAGTACAAATCCATAAGCATAACTTTTATTAACTTCCACTAAAAGGAAAGACATTAAAAAGAGGGGCACACATTTAAAATGGTTACGATAGACTGAATTCATACTCAAGCTACAAAATTCAACACACTATCGTGTCTCTTATAGAAATAAGACAGTAGTGAAGGTCAGGTTCGCTGTACATCAGGAGAAGCTGTCCACATGGCTAACACTGTTAGTCATAAAGAACAGGTGGACCAACAGCTGGCCAAAGACAGACAGGCACAAACGAGAAGGCAGTGGACAGGAGTCCTGTCAAAAGGGCGGTGGAAAAGGATTCCAGAGTCTAAGGTCAAAGGCAAACCAATAACTCCATCTTCTCCAAGTCAAATAATGACTAGCAAGGATAATGATTAATAATAGTACTAACAGCAACAATAATAATGACAATATGAGATCTCACATAATAACCGTTTACTGTTGAATACTATGAAGAATGATTTAATATATAATATTAATGGATCCTTATATAATATTTAATTCCAGTCCCATGGATAATAAAACTGAGTTGCAATCGGCACTCACAGAAGATATGCTGGCTGTCTGAGGTCTTCTCTATACACACTTTTAGTGCTCCTGACACCCTCGTCAAAGAGGTACCATCATTATCACTCACAATCTAAAGCTGCCTCAACTCAGGCACTGAGAAACCAGTGATGTGAAATCCCATAGCTCATAACTGAGAATCTTGTCATTCAAAGCCAGGGAGTTTATCTCTAGAATCTATGTTCTAAACCAGTGGTTCTCAGACTACAGCATGCATCATATTCACCTGTTTAACACATATTGCTGGGCCCTATACACAGTTTCTAATTCAGATGGTCTTTAAAAAATTTTTTTAATGTTTATTTATTTTTGAGAGACAGAGACAGAATGTGAGTGGGGGAGGGGCAGAGAGAGAGAAAGACACAGACTGAAGAGGCTCCAGGCTCTGAGCTGTCAGCACAGAGCCCGACGCGGGGTTCGAACTCACAAGCCATGAGATCATAACCCGAGCCGAAGTTGGATGCTCAACCAACTGAGCCACCCAGGCGCCCCTCTAATTCAGTTGGTCTTGAGTGGGACCAGAGAATTTACATTTCTTTCTTTTTTAATTTTTTAAAAAATTTTATTTGAAGTATACTTGACCTACAGTATCATATTTACACTTATGCTCCCCAGTGGTGCTGATGCTGCTGGTCTGGGGTCCATATTTTTAGAACTACTTCTCTAAACTCCTTCTTGGATGTGGGAAGGTCACTTAAATTCTCTGTACCTCATTCTCTGTAAAATATATAAAATAAATCTTCCTCATGGGATTGTTGTGAATATTAAATAGTTATCACATTAAACTGCATCTCGCATACAATAAACGCTAAATACATAAAAAAGACATTATTGGACAGTAGTGTTACAAAATAATATTTGAATTAGATTGTGATGTTTTAAAGAGTTGGACACTAGAAACAGTCATGCCATGAAACTATCATTTTTTCAATTCTAAGTAATATAGGTTTATCCTGCGTCCCTGTATACAAGATACAAAAAACCTTGCTTTGACCTCAAGTTTTTCTTTTTTTTTCCCTAACTTGTAAATAAGAAAAATTATATCATTTACCACAACACAGGAAGGTTGAAAAGAATAACTTGTAAAATTATTTTATAGCACTTTGTGAAAATAATGGAGTATATAAAAGCTAATAATAAATTTCACCTTCCTCAAAGAACACTGTAAATTTTCAATCTCAGCTGATTTACTGCTATAGCTAAAGTGCTAAAGTTATAGACGAAATTTTTTTTCTTGAAAAGTCAGCACAGTTAGGCCTTCTCTTTTAATGTGTCATCAATATAATTTATAATTGTCTAATTGTCTGCTATCTTGAAAATACATTCAATTTCTTCACTTTCAAGCATATTGATTATGTAATAAAATTTGGCGGCTTAAAAATAATAAAAAAAAACAGAGACATGCCAGACCACACATGTTAAAAAATCAAATTTGGAGATTAGAAAGTCGAAATATCCCTTTAAAGTTTTGAGAATGCAGTGAACTTGGAGATGGGTGATCCTTTCTTATTATTTCTTCCTAAGCAGTGAAGATTAGCCACATGAACAGACATATCTTTCAGCAGCAACAGCATTAGGAAACATGTGTTTTCAGAAAGAAGAAAGTTAATCTAATGGGGGCAGTTTGAAATTGGTGTGGCCTCATAGACTAGGTGTCAGAAGTTGTGAATTTTAATCCCTCTTGAGAGGGTGTTTGAACACCACCCCATGTTACTGACTTGTGTGGCCTTGGGCAAGTGACTTGTTTCTTTTGGCATTTAAGTGCATCCTAGGAAAAATGGACAAGGTTACATTAGCCTACCACAAATAATTAACTTCATAATTTTTCTGAACTACATCAGCAAGCACATCCTAGCTATTAGGAACTTCATGTATCCTTTCCATTATCATAAACATTTGGCAGAAACTTTGTTGGGGGCCAATGCGAAATGAGACCAGTAACAGAGAGAGCTTCCAACCAGTTAAAATTACCAACAAAATATACTTGTAGCCTAATGGAATCACACTGTTTTAAAATAAAATCCTATCAGTTTGTCTGTTGTCCTTTTCTCAAACTTAAACTCAGGATCATCTCAGAAACTGTTAGCATTGTAGCCATTATAGTATAAAATTTTAAGTCTGTGCTTGGTTCCCATTTACTCTCAGCTTTTAATTATTATTATTTATTTTGAAGTTTTCAAAAACATTAATTAAAATGTAAGTCAAAGCTCAAGTAGAAATCAAACAATGATTGATTCTGTGTTGTGTGAACATACCAGGACAGCCTTCATGAACTTATTTTTAAAAACTTAATTGACTAAAAAGCAGTATCTCCTTATGAAGTCTTTTCTTTTAATATACCTTCCTCCAACATGAAGGACTTTTAATGCTTCATTTAGAAACATCCTTTCTTTGCTCGTCTGCTTCCTGGCTAGCAGGGAGAACAGCAGGGCTGTGACTTGCATGTGTCATTCAGTGGTGCCCAAGCCTTTCCTTTGAAATGAGAACAGGATTCCAGACTGAATAAATCAACTTTCTCCCTCTCTGCCCGAGAGAGTAACATCTGAATTAGCCACAGTGTAAAATAACCAAGGATAATTAATTATATGCTTTGAGTCAACCCTCATTCACTTCCAATTCAAGTACACAGACATCTTCTTTTAATGGAGTTACAAAGAAAATTACAATGATGCTCATCGTCTTAAATTGCTTGAAGGTTTTGCCATTATCTACTATAACTCTTCCAAAAATAACATTTCGTAAAATAAGCTAACTTCATGCACTGCCCTGTTTAGTTACCACTCACCTTCTGCTCCGTGTGTTATTCCATTTTATTCCTACCTATGTCTTAGAAAGAATCTGATTTCTCTTCATCCTGTTTGCTTATACACTGCAAATATCCTTACATTCTCTGACAAAAAACAAACCCAGGCAGAAGATGAGAAGAAATGGTAGGAGACATTACAGAGTTTCCTTTTTTTAATGAAATGCTGTTTTGAAGCATTTAAAACGGTTTAAAATGCCTTCCAAAGGTCTTAGCCCTTTCAAGGCTACATAAGTAAACCTCTCTTTCTGAAGAAAAATGTGTTAGAACATATTAAAGCAAGTTTTGAAAATATTATTTATATTTGGTAAATATATATTTGAAATATTATTTCATATTTGGTAAATGACCAAATTTTTTCATTGTTAAATTTTCTTCTAGTCTACTCCTGTTTTTGAGTTTATTTATTTTTAATGATGTACCTTTTAATAAAACCAATTTCTTTTACAAATATAACAGTGATAGAACAATAATTATAGCGATCAGGAGAGAACACATAAAATATAAAGAAATCTAAAGTGTAAAAAAACATAAAGAGAACATTTGAGTCACTCATAATGACTGAATATGTTAATTGCTTAAGAAAAGTTATATCCTCATGATTGGAAGAAAATTAAGAGAATTTTATAAATATTTACATGTAAAAATTGAGAGTCTTTTACAAAATCTATAAAAGTAATTGAAGTTCATTGATTTATACATTGTGCTACAACTGAATTTAAATCCTCAACTGAATATCAGCACACCTAAAACATGAAACAAAAATCTTTAAAATTGTGCTAATATGGAGATATATTCAGATTATACTAGATGTGAACTAAGCTGGCTTCAACAAAGCAACATTTTCCAATGAACATTAGGGTTATATGATGCAGCAATAATTAGGAGTAGCTCCAAGGAGCCAGTTGACCTGGGTTCAAATCCCATCTGTTTCACTTAGTAACTGTGACCTAGGACCAGTGATTTAAACTCTAGGTTTAGTTGACTCTTCTGTAAAGTGGTATTACTAATAAAGTCGATTTCATAGTTTTTTGGATATTAAATGAGTCCACACTTTATATTGTTTTCAGTGTTGTTAAATGACCTTAGAGTGCCTTTCTTTGTAGCACTGTGCACGTCTGGAGAATGTACATTTAATACATTGGGATTAAAGGTATCCAGGAGATGGGGCCGAGGGCGAACCTAGGAATTTAAGTGTGTTTAGGTATCTTCTGCCAGTGTTCATCATATTAGAAAATTCTGAATCAAACCATAAAAGACTCTTAAATACAGAGAACAAACTGAGGGTTGATAGGGGTGGGGTGGGGGTGACGAGGTGGGCTAAATGGATGACGGGTACTGGGGAGGGCACTTGTTGAGATGAGTACTGTGTGTCATATGTAAGAAATGAATCACTGGGTTCCACTCCTGAAGCTAAGACTACACTGTATGTTAACTAACTTGAGAAAAAAAATGATAATAATAATAATAAAATAAAGATGTGACACAGAGAGAAATATTACTCAGCCACTAAAAAGAATGAGCTCTTGCCAACTGCCACAACATGGATGACCTAGAGAGTATTATGCTGAGTGAAGTAAGTCAGCCATAGAAGACGAATACCATATGATTCACTTATAGGTAGAATCTAAAAACAAAACAAACAAGCAAACAAAAAAATGAGACACAGAATCATACAGAGAACAAACTGGTGGTTGCCAGAGCAGTGGAAGACGACCAAAATAGGTGAAAGGGAGTAAGAGGTACAAACTTCCAGCTATGAAGTAAATAATTCACAGGGATGCATAGCATAGGGAATATAGTAATACTGGAATAATGTTTTCTGGTGACATCTGAGGACTATGCTTACTGTGGTGAGCACAGAGTAATGTATGGAATTACTGAATCACTGTGTTATACACCTGAAACTAATATAATATTGTATGTCAACTATACTTCAACAAAATAATAAATGAGAAGAAATAATAAAACATATGCCACAGGGAAAAAAAGAAAAAAGAAAATTCCTGAGTCACAACAAGTTCCCCAACTTCCATCTCAAATCCTGAATCTTGAGGTAGATACAAGAAACAAAACTGTCTGGTATATATCCTGGTACATATCCTTACAGTAATTTCTTCCTGCTACCACATTCACCTCAGGCAGAAGAACTCTGACATAGAGAAGAGGGGTGCAAGAAACAGGTTACCCAGTTGTCCAATGACTCCTCACTCTTAGGACCTGACTTTTAGAGTGTGGTAGGTCTCATAACGTCCACATGACCAAACAGCAAATATTACTTAATTCCTGACCTCTGCAGTTCTTTCTACTACACTTTCCCCTAAATAATAATTTCAGCAAATGAAGGGATATATCAAGAAACCAGATGCTATTTCTTGAAAAGCAAGGGCACCATTTTACCTAACTGACCCTAAATGAGAACAGGAATTAATTACATAATAAAAGCCATATCACATTTTACTTGATACATTCCCCAAAATGTATTTTATGAGATAATGGTGCATCAAGGATGCTTAGAAAAATTACTAAAATAAAAGTCTTCAGAGGGGTATTTTCTTCAGAAAATAAAATATCTTTTCTGTAGAACACTCAGAGTTGTTACCTGAGTAACACTGATGTGCTTAATGAAAGTGAACGTGTGAGGGAGAATACTGAATGCAGTATTTCCCAAAAGTATTTGGCCTGGGATTCCCCATTTTTTTCCAACTGTAACTCTGAAGGATTAATGTTCTCTACAATACCAGTTTTGGGAAATTTAGCCTTAGATAAAAAGTTACTTAAAAACAGAGAGAATTTTGTTACACTTTTTCATTTATGACAATTATAATTTTGGAGATGCACCTACTCTAAGAATATTAAAATACTAACAAAAATTAAGATAAAGCAAAGAACAGTCTCCTTATTAATGCTGAAAAAAATTTAAATTTTAATCAATTTCTAAAAGATATTTTAATAATTTAGAATTCCTCAGTTCCATCCAAATCTTGAAATTATCAAAAGCCTAAGAGTTGGTTTCCATTCAATCAGTATTCTTAATGACTCTTTGGAATTTTAACATGGAATGAGGCATTTTGTTCATGACATTATCTTAACTCCCAAGGTGGGAAAGTCATGTTGTCTTCTTTGAAGATAGAATTCCAATTCTGCTTTTTTTTTTTTTTTAACATTTTATTTATTTTTGAGAGAGACAGAGTGTGAGCAGGGGAGGGCTAGACAGAGAGGGAGACACAGAATCTGAAGCAGGCTCCAGGCTCTGAGCTGTCAGCACAGAGCCCGACGTGGGGCTCGAACCCACAAACCAAGAGATCATGACCTGAGCCGAAGTCACACGCTTAACCGATGGAGCCGCCCAGCGCCCCCCAATTCTGCTTTTATTCATTAATTCAATAAGTATTTCTTGAGATCTTAGTATGCCACACATGGATATATGCATTAGGGATCTAACAGCAAAAAGACTTATATTGGTTTTGCTCTCATCATTTTTATCCGACTTGGAGACACAAACATTAATAAATTTTTTCAGAAATCACTTAATTGTAATAAGTACTGGTAAGCAAAGGTGCATGTGATGATGAATTTTATGTGTCAACTTGAATGGACCACGGGATGTCAGACATCTGGTTAAACATCGTTTCTGGGGGTGTTTGTGGGGGTATTTCCAGAAGAGATAAATGAACCTTTGGATTGGGGGACTAAGTAAGGCAGAGAGCCCTCCCCAGTGTGGGTGGGCATCATCCAACCCACTGAGGGCCCCATAAGAGCCAAATGAATTCCCTCTATCTTCCTGGCTGCTTGAACTGAGAGATGGATCTTCTCTTGTTCTTGGACTAGATCTTACACAGCTGGCTCACCTGGTTTTCAGGCCTCTGGACTCAGACTGGAATTTATCCCACCAGCTTTCCTGGGTCTCCAGTTTATAAATGACAGACTGTGGGACTTCTCAGCTCGAGTCATGATCTCACAGTCTGTGAGTTCGAGCCCCATGTCGAGATCTGTGCTGACAGCTCGGAGCCTGGAGCCTGCTTCGGATTCTGTGTCTCCCTCTCTCTGACCCTCCCCCGTTCATGCTCTGTCTCTCTCTGTCTCAAAAATAAATAAACATTAAAATAAATAAATAAATAAATAAATAATAAATAAATAAAAACAGGCATAAACTAGAAGAATATTTAAGCAATGAATATGTCTCTTATTGGTTTTGCTTCTCCAGAGAACCCTCACTAATACAGTGCAGATAAGTGTTAATATGGACATTTATAAGAAAGGGATCTCATCTACTTAAGAAATTTAAGTGGGGCGCCTGGGTGGCGCAGTCGGTTAAGCGTCCGACTTCAGCCAGGTCACGATCTCGCGGTCCGTGAGTTTGAGCCCTGCGTCAGGCTCTGGGCTGATGGCTCAGAGCCTGGAGCATGTTTCCGATTCTGTGTCTCCCTCTCTCTCTGCCCCTTGCCCGTTCATGCTCTGTCTCTCTCTGTCCCAAAAATAAATAAACGTTGAAAAAAAAAATTAAAAAAAATTTAAAAAATTAAAAAAAAAAGAAATTTAAGTAATAAGTAAACCATGACTAAAAGATAAGTAGGATTTCATTGAGAAAGGGATAGGGTTGATGTGGAATTGATGAGGAAGGGAACATAAAACAGGGCTGACATCTGTGGGCATAGAGAATGGTGTACCAAGCCACAAAGGTGTATTTTCAGGACTTGAAACATAATGGAATTTTCTCTGCTGGGATTCAAACTTACTTGGGACAGATGACCCCTTTATTCCTTCCATCTTCTCCCTATGAGAATGAGAATGTCTATTCTATGCCAGTCCCACCATTGTATTTTGGAAACAGATGACTTATTTTTTAGTTTCACAGGTACACAGATGAAGAAGATTTTGCTTCTAGATACATCATATCCAGAATCTCACTCATATTTGGTTTAAATGATGAAATGTTAAATTTCTGGAGTCTATGATATTTAAATGAGGTTTCAACTTAGAGCGGATGCTAGAATGAACTAAGATTTTTGAGAACACTGGAATGGGGTGAATGTATTTTGCATGTGGGATGGATGTAAATTTGGGGGCCACAGGAAAGACTATTGAGTCCCCCCAAATTAATAGCATCCCCCTTCCATTAGTATTAATACATACTAGAACTTCAGAATGTAACCTTCTTTGGAAATAGGGTCTAGGCAGATGTAATTATTTAAGACGAGGGATTGTCTTAATATTGGATAAGGTGGGCCCAATCTAATGAGTGATGTCCTTACAACCTGCCTATGAGAAGAAACACTCACAGGGAAGAAGGCCAGGTGAAGACCAAGGCAGAAATTGGCAGTGACACAGCTATAAGCTAAGGAATGCGAAAAATTGCAAGCAAATGCCTGAAGCTAGGAAGAGGCAATTAAAGAGTCTTCCCTAGAATTTTCAGAGGGAGCAGGGCCCTGCCAATACATTGATTTCACACTGCTAGTCTCAAGAACTGGTGAGAGAATATTTTCTGTTGTTTTAAGTTGCCCAATTTGTAGTTACAGCAGCTCTAGGAATTAATTCAGCTTCTCACCAGGTAAATACCCGGAGATATTTTTGTTTGTATCAGTCACTATACATACTGATCACAGAGGTCTGTGAAGAGTCAGAGTTGATCTTCCTAGTTAGGTAGGCTAGGTAGATATAAATATGACAGTTTCTTCTGAGGCTAGTTATACTACTACTTGAGTTCTTTCCAGTGGAAAACTAAAATTGTAACTTTGTAACACCGCATATTTTATGTTTTACCTCTGGATAAAGGTATTCAATAAGGTAAACAAATAATATCAATAGTTATATTAAGGACAATACTATAATATATCTATTATACTATAGCTAAAATAATGCTATCTATGATATTAAATATTATAGACAATGTTATAATAAATGTGTGTCTATGTATATGTCAGTGCCTGTATGTTTGAAAGTTAGAGGTCATACAACTCTCTAAATAACAACTTAAAAATATAAAATGACTGAAAATGATTTTCAAGGAACAATGTAAATATAATATACCAGAGTTATGAATAAATCAGTACCTTATGCCTGTAGGTTAAATAATTATTTCCTGGGTGTATAAATTTTCTCAAATAGCATGTGTAAATTAATTTTGTCAAACATCCATTTATTTAAAAAAATATTTATTTTGATCATTATCATATACAAATCCTGGGCTACGTGCATTCAGGTTAGTGGGAAAGAAATGATCCACACAATTTAAAACTACATATAAAATAATAATTCTATGTAGGCAGTGGTCATGCAGCAGAACAAATAGCTGTATTTTCAATCCAGTGGTCAGGACACAGCTCTCTGTGCAGATTACTTTTAACTGAATGCTGAAGTATTAAAAGGAGCAGCACATACAAAAAAAAAAAAAAAACAAAGCAAGAGGCAGCATTATGATGGAAAACACTGCACGCGTAAACATAGCCTAAGCGATGGATTACATTTCTAAACACATCAAGGGGAAAGAAGATGCAAATGCTAAAATAATAAAATCAAATAATTCTAAAATGATGAAATGTAAAGCCATCATTAGCAGAGTTTCACACAGGAGTGTCCTTATAGCCTTTTGAAGAAGAGTCTGAAAACAAACACCATAACTGGCTTCATGTGCTAGCTCATCATCCATTGGCAAACCTTCCTGGAAATTAAATGGCATGTTGAGAAGAAGAGCACACTCAACCAGCAAGCCGATGTCCTTTGTTGGAGTAAAACTCCACAGAAAGAAATGTGTAAAGAATGGATGACAGCAGGACACGTAAGCAGCTGCTATGTACTCAGCAACAGAAGGACAGCCTCAAAGATTTCAGTGGAATTGCTGTGGAGGCCCATAGAGTCCTAACAGGGAACAATGGGAAACAGCAGCCCTTCCTAAATCAGCCTGGTGTGGAAGTCAGCACAGAGGGAGATTTTGACTGTGTGCAAAACAAAAGGGCAAAGAAAAAAGTAATATTATATTCTGTCAATAGTGCCTGCAGCAGCAATCTGAAAGATGTTATTTCCTTGTTTCTTGGAGCTTTAAGTCAATCTTATACATACAAAGTGATCAGAAACAGTTTTTCTAAGTCCACATAGAAAACAGAATTTTATTAATTCCAGTACAGAACTTCCTCAATTTATGATTGAGTTACATCCCAATTAGCCCATTATCAGTTGAAAATATCATATAAGTCTAAATGCATTTAATATACCTAAACTACGAACCATCGTAGTACCATGCCTCAAACATGCTCAGAACACTTACACTAGCCTCTAACTGGGCAAGAATTGTCTAACACAAAGCCTACTTTATAATGGAGTGTTGAACATTTTATAAAATTCATTGAATACTGTACTGAAAATGAAAAGCACAGTGGTTGTATGGGCACAGAATTCCTGTCAGTGTATCAGAGGTTCACCCTCGTGAACCAGTTAACCGAGAGCTGGCTTTACTGCTACCACTGTCCAACATCATGAAAGAGTATCGTACTATATCGCTACCCCAGAAATAGATAAAAATTCAAACTGTGAAGTACAGTTTCTACTAAATGTATATCAGTGTAACCATCATGAAGCCAAAGAATTGTAAGTTGAATCATTGTAAGTCAGGGACCTTCTGCACCTGAAATCCAAGATTTGCTTAAATACCTATTATGTCCCAAGAATTTTTCTAGCTACTTGGCATCATTGATAAAACAAACAAATATATCTGTTTCAACTTTCATTCTAGTCAGACAGACAGACAATAAACCTAATGGTTAAAATTATTATGTTGACATAAAGTGATAATTACCCTGGAAAAAATAAGTGGAATAAAGGGGATTAGGAAGTTCTTTGCAGCAGTTGCATATAGTAGTATTAAAGGCCACTATACTTGATATTTATTCAACATTTGGAGGTTAGCCAAGGTAGTATGTGAAGCAACTGCTAGAGCAAAGGCCAGGGATGGACAGGCCTACAAGCAACAAAAAGGTGGCCATGGCAGCAGAAGAGTCGGTGACCTTGAGAAGAGGAAAGGAGAAAGGTGAAAGTGGTAACTGGTACCAGTTATGGATATTTTCAGACTTCCTCCCACAGGATAGATTGATTTGCTCTGGATATCCCTACTATTTTACCAATGAATTTCTATAAAAGCAGAAAAATAGTAGAACAACAAAATCATGGGTCAACATTTGCTATTAGATTTTTGTTTGGGTGCTCAGCAAGTCTCTGGGCTTGAATGTCATGCATTGACAAGAAGCTCTAGCTCACATTGAATATATGTAAGAATATACTTAGAGGATTAGATCATGAGTTTTATTCATGGTAGTGATGGGTAAAGTTTTTCTGTAAAGAGTCAGATAGTAAATATCTTAGGCTTTATTAGCCACATTGTAGTATGAAAGCAGCCATGAAAAATATGAAAATAAATTGATGGGTCTCTGTGCTTCAATGAAATTGTATTTATAAAAACAGGTGGCAGCCAGAATTGAGCCTGCTGACCATAGTTTGCCATGCCGTAACATAAGCAAAGTCTCAATAAAACAGAACAACTAAGGGCAGACATCTCACTTTTGTGGCTCTAGTATAAAAGACAAGGGTGAAGCAAGAATATCAAAATGTCAAATGTTAAAAAAAACTATTGTTGATAATGAAATCTATAATCATATATGTGATGATATGCTACCATATATTTCTTTCTTAATATAAAGTATACCCAAACCTAATTTAAAAGGCATAGGCTATATATATGAATTTCCTAATATCTGAATATTTCATAAAAGTTCTTTTAGATAAACATTTGCTATGTAATGGAATTCTTTGTTAAATTTATGATCTAGACATTCTTTTATAGCTTAATTGTTTGAATCATTTGAATCACAGAAAGCATTTCTTCCCCATAATAATGACATTAGAAGATTATAAGGCAAGTTCACGATTATGTTTCTCTAATTATGTATTTGAACTACTAAACAACTCTACTGGGTTTGAAGAACTGGTTTAAGTAAATTTCTCTGGGAAAATGTCTTGTAAATATAAATTATAAAAATAAAATAGTGACAACTCTCCCCTTTCCTATCATCATCTTCGTACCCCATGCCGTATTAATAGTTCAGGCAATAAAACAATCCAGTTCAACTCAAGTTACTGACTGAAGTTTAAAAACATGCTTTCCCTTGGGGTTCCTGGGTAGCTCAGTCAGTTAAGCATCTGACTCTTGATTTCAGGTCAGGTCATGATCTCACAGGTGGGACTGAGCCCCACACATTGAGCTCTGAGCTGACAGCATGGAGCCTGCTTGGGATTCCCTCTCTCCCTCTCTCTCTGTCCCTGCCCCCCCTCAAAATAAACAAACTTAAAAAAATGCTTTCCCTACAGTAAAACCTCAATTTTAGTGCAGAATTGAGATCTCTTATCAGTTCTGCTGGGTTTTGAGACCTCCAGCTCTACTGGCCGTTAACAAGTAAGGGACATTATAAAACGGATATTCACACTTTGAAAGATGGTCTAAGAATATTAAATGCTGACAATACATTAGTCTTTCAAAAAGTTTTGCTTTACTTAAACAGAGTTGATGCTATTTAAACAGGAAATTTTAAACTAAGCAAAAAATTTCAGGATTCACTATACATACAATTGTAAATAAATTTATCAATTATATAGCCTCTCTTATTATTTAGAGTGAATGTAGCAAGGAAATAATATTAACCACAAAACTAAATATATAAAATTATTCTCTATTTAATCAGTGCGGAGAACAGTGATTTAGCAAATATTATCTGCTGACATTGACTTTTTAATAAGCAAAACAAATTCCAAGGTATGTTTCCAAAACTTTTGAGTAAGAGCTTAAAGGACTTCACACTGTTATTAAGTCCAGGGTCTAAATGTGAATTAAAGAGATTACTTTTGTGTGGAGACACATGAATTCAAAAGATTAAAAGAAAAGTTGAAAATATTGTTTGTCATTTTCTAGTGTCATTCTCCATCAAATTGTAAGGATCAACTTTCAAAGCAAATGGCTATAATTCATATTATTTATAAGCACTCTAATTAAGAAGGTTGAACATTCTTTTGTTTTATGGGATATTTCCCCCACTCAAATTTCTAGTATATTTAGAATATGGAAAAGAAACAGGTATTTCAACTCTACAGTGTAAGACCATGAGTTGCCCATATCATGTGCTTTTGCTACTGCAAAAAGAAAAAGAAAAAAAAAAAAAGAAAGAAAGAAGTTCATCCTATTTTCGTCTACTTCAAATAAACTCACTACAAACTATAATTTCAAATCTGGTTTTCTTGAAAATTTTATAAGTTACTTTATTTGAATTTATTGATCAACATACAAGGTTTTGTACGAATTAGAATTTTGGAGAAGTTAGTAGTCTTTTAGCTATGAAATACCATCAAGCAAACAGAAGGAAAACAAATAGAATTATACCTCTTAAAAATAATTTTCCAAAAGAAACATATTTAGCAATAGCAACTGAATTATTGTCAAATCTTATTTTCTTAGTATTGAGTATATTTTTACCCACAAACTTCCCTATTAATTGACTAAATTTAGTGTTTAAACCAAATTCATGAAATGAAGTTGGTGTCTTAGAGTATTTAGACACCTACGCAACTCCCTAAATTGTTCCTATTTATCTAAAATAATAATTTAAAGTTTACATTTTTGCAAGAAATTGACAATTGATATCCAACTTCCTTTGTGAGTATAGCTTTCTAATAAACACATGCATACACTTCACAGTTTAAGCTATAATTCTTATCTACATAGAAACTAAGAGAAGAGAGGAGTGTTCTAACAATTAAAGGCTGCCCTAAGCCAGGCATACTTTTGAGAACTTTTATTTTAAAAGAAAGTGTAAATTTGAGTTGGGGAGAAGGGCATGGCATGGGTGTGAATTGTATGTAGCTTTCAATTTTGTAAATCCTTTCTTTTCAAAGAAAACCTCCAGAGTCTCTCAAATATTAAGTGTATTATATCTGTCTCAGTCATGTACTTGAGGGATTTAATCCCTAAAGTGAGGTATAGTTAGTCAGTGGAAAAAAGAAAAAAGGAATAAAACACTATAGCATATAATTTACAGTTATTAACAGGGAAAACTTTCCTTTTTTTTTTTTAATGTAAACCTATAACTCCTGCTGGGATCAGAAGTATCATTTGCAGGACTCTTTTAACCAGTGTTTCATCTCTCCACTTGTCAATGCATAAATCTTTTTCTATCGCTTGGGATAACTAAATGACATCTGGCAATGGGGAATGACTAAGTTGGGGGTGGGAAGAAGTCAACTAAGTTTAAATGTCTTCTGAAAACTATTTTGATGTTTTATACTATCACCTTAAATGAATATATATATATATGTATATGGATATATATGGATATTTATATATATGGATATATATATATCCATAAGTATATCCTACAAACTACATTGTACCTGCTATTGACATCTATTAAGGTAAAAGCATGGCAAACTTGAACAATATTTGTAAAATATGAGTAGACCAAAAGTTCAATGTTACCTAGTTATGAGGGACTATGAAAAAAATCCATTTGTTTTTAATACTGAAGGAGCAGCTGGCAAACATGATGTGAATTTTTTTTAATCAAATATATTTTGCATCTCTATTCCACTTGAGGGTTTTCTTTTTTAACACAAATAACCAAAAATATAAAATGTTCTCTCTTGCTCTGGAATTTAGTCTAGCATATATATGTTTAAATATGGTCCAAACCAGTCCTGGGATTCAACATTTCTAAAAGAATTCAATGAAACATTAATTATCATTGTTCTTGGCAAGCATATGTGGAAATTTGGAAATGGTGTACTGTATGAGAAATATATGGGATTGCATTTACTCTGCAAATATTTCATATTTCTTTTTAAAAGAACTGTTCCTCTAGCTATGGCATATTTTTGCTCTATAATTTATTATTCCTGAATAGAAGATCTATAGAAACTAAGACTCAAAGTATAATCTCTGATTTTCTTTCTCCTAGGCTGCCTATACCATAATTATTTTTATACATATCCATATACTCCATTTCAGAAGACAAAACAAAATGCTGTCATTAATAATAGAACATAGGTAACATATTTAAATGGAGATAACCTAAGATACTTGGAATGACACAATGTCCCAATATATTTTTCTATTAAATAGAAAAAATGGCTAAATGTTAATCAATTTGAATTTTTTCATCCACATACAACAATATGATGGAATAAAGCAAGGCGTCAATGGACTAATTTACTCTGTATAAGACAAATTGACAAAAAGGTAAATTGTTATTAAAATAAAAATGATATTTGAGTATTATTGTGAATTATATTTGATTGTTTAATATATTTATCTTTATAATTACAGGAGAGTTGAAAGAGCATGGGCTCAGTAATCAGATTGATTTGTGTTTAAATCAGAGTTGTACCCTTTGCTGATTATATTACCTTGGAGAAATTATTTAATGTCTCTGAATTATGGTTCTAACTCTATTAATTAGATTTATATCACCTACCTTCAGGGCTGAGATATTATGAAAAACATATCTAACACATAATCTGCCTTCATAAATTTCAGTCACCTTTCTCATATATCATTTTTAATGTTTATATATGATAAACTAATTTGGCCTAGAATTGTTACTGTGATTGAAACATTTATCACTTTCTATAGGTTATTATATTAGTCTCCCTCTTTGAAAAAATAACCATAATCTATTTGGAAAGTAAAAAAAAAAAAAATGCTGAAAAGAAGTGTATTCCTACAAGTTCTGATTCAACAGGGTTTGTTTTTATCTTTTCTTGTTTTTCCTGTTTGTGAAAAATAAAAACAAACAAACAAAAAACCCCCAATAGTTTGACAAGACTATGCAAGGGAAATTCATATGCCCCAGCAGTTTGACAGTCAAGTTTATTTTTAAAACTAAGAAAGTTGATTGATTTATCCCAAACCAAAGTTATGGATATTGAACTTCTGAAGACTTTGAAGTTTTCAAGAGCAAAATCATTATACATGACTATTTATATTTAACTGCTTAGAGCTAAGGCTGAGCTTTTTGTTTCATTGTCCCAAACAACTAATTCTACATCCAATGTTTCTCATAATTCCATGAAAGATTGTTGCTAATATTTGCTAACTGCAGCCTCATGAGAAGGGCTGTGGAGCTTACTTGGAGGAACATGAGTCATCCTTGTTGTCAAATTCGTAGTCTCATAGAAAGATATCACTAAGCATTCACCGGGAAAATCTTTACCATTATATTCAGTTGAGGCTTCACATAGAAGTGGTAATAGAGACAAACACTGTGGGGGAAAATGGTAGTATTTTTATACCCAGAAGTCATCCTAAGAAAGAGGGTAACAGAAAAAAAGCCTGAGGAACAGGCAATGATGAGATGGTTTTGCACCTTTTAAGCAAATTCTGATGTAGTTAGTACATCCAGCTTGTTGAACTCACAGGAACCTCCAGCTTCATTTAAGTATTAGGTCAGTACTGGGGCACCTGGGTGGCTCAGTCAGTTAAGCATCTGACTCTTAATTTCGGGTCAGGTCATGATCTCACTGTTCCTGAGATCAAGTCCTGCGTTGCGCTATGAACTGACAGCAGCAGGTCTGCTTGAGATTCTCTCTCTCCTTCTCTCTCTCTGCCCCTTCCCTGCTTGCTCGTGCTCTCTCTCAAAATAAATAAATAAACTTTAAAAAAAAAAGTATTAGGTCAATTAGGTCAGTACAGGATATCTGTAGCAGCAATAAGAACAGAAGGTAACTGAGACTAGAGTTTTGAAAACCTGCTTGAGGAATTTGGTATTCTCTGAAAAACTCTGAGGACTTAAGGAAGCAGACTAGAAGAACACATTAGGGAAATTAATTTTGTAGTTCTTCATAGGGTAAGGGTGGGTTAGACATGAGGCACAAAAACAAAACAGAACAAAACAACCAAGACCAATCAAAACCAAACAAAAACCAAAACAACAATTAGTAATACCTTGGTAATACACGTGAGAATTACTGGAGCCCTAAAACAGTGTGGAAAATATGCAGATTGACCAATAACTACAAAGGGAAGAATCAACGGAGCAAATGTGAGGGTGGTTAAGTCAGGAAAGTTTCTATGGTTCTAGGCAAGGAAGAAAGGAGCATTTGTTAATGGAGAATAGTAGCTCAGGGGAGCTGGTTTTGTAGGGAAGATGCTGGCTTCGGTTTTGGATAATAGTAATCAACTTTCTTAGTTTTGAAATGAAATTGACTGTATTCAGAAATATAATACTAGAAATATGGAGCTTCAACTAAAAGACATTAAAAACTGGAAATTGTTGGTAATATTGGACAGTTAAGAATGGACTATAATGAACAATGTTGATTGCAATACCAGCACTCACCCTCATCTTTTCTAAAACAACCTTAAGTACCCATAATCCATCCTCCACCCCCCACCCCCTTGTGAACACGGCCTTTAGAGGAAGCTGACTGCACCACAGTTTCAGGGATGGAGGAGTGATTGTTTCAGGACGGTCAATGGCTAAGCAATGAGCACGTGACTTGATTCTACTCAGTAAGATATGATATAACGTCTGCTGAGAGAAGTCTGGAAAAGAAAAAAAATATATCCCCTCTTTTAAGAGAAAACCTAAGAATAAAATTTCTTTTCTGGATATAATGCCTGGAATTGCCACAACCAAATTACTACCAGCCCCCAGTGATGAAACTGCAGGGATTATGGCAGACCCAAGAAAGACGCCGAGTTCATTACGATGTTTTTGATTTCTAATAACAATACATCCTGAAACACATCCTACCTCTGCACTTCCTACCAAGTAAAGTTAGATACATTTTCCTGATTTGTTTCTGCTGGTTCAACTAGGGGTATCTATTATTGTACCGAAATGCAATTCCCACTACTGAAGATACTTTAAAGATTTTCCATGTCAAAGGGCCAAAGGGAAATAAAAATGGGAAAAAATAGTGACAATGGAAGTTCATGTTTTAAATTGGGAAAAACAGTCATGTAGATCCTTATTGTGGAGATTAGAATAGGACCAAGGGTGATAAATAATAGAACTGTAGAAAGGCAGACTTTCTAGAATGAGTCTGGTGAACAACAGAGCATTTGCTTCAGAGAGATCAGGGAAGATGAGGATTGAGAATGAAGGTCATTAATTTGGAGCCTGGAAATTTCATGTTGTGAACTCCACGAACATTTCCACACAGTACCCACACACACAAAACCGGGGCAAGGATTTTATGATGAAAAAGTACAGACAATATATGTTGCAATTAATTCAGGAAATGATTAGATTTCCTTATTAGTTTAGATTAAGGAAAGGAAATAAATAGGGTAAAACTTGAGAAGATATATTGAGGAAGTATTTTTGTTTCTGTTTTGTTTTAATTAGGAAGGCATAGGTGTGCTCAAGTAAAAAGGTGTGATTTAAAGCCAGGCACCCTAAACAATTGGCACCTGACATAAAAGAACTGAAAATTACTTCAAGCATCTGTGTTCCCCAAGGCTCCTTACATTAGCACAGTCTTTACTTTCAGTCTCTGTGGGCAACCTCATCCACTCTCTTGGTTTTTAGCTGTACCTGTTATTGATGAATTTCACAAATCATGTCTTTAGCAATGACACTTAGACTCAAATTTCAAGTTGGCTTAATAGTTCTACCTGGATATCCCACGATGCCTCTGAGTACAAACTGCCCCAAACTGAACTCATTACTTTTTTCACAGCCCTGTGTTTTCCCCACATGTCTTATTTCCTATCAGAAAATTGGGTCACCTCGATTTCTCTCTCCCTTAGGTAACCTATTTCCATGAATTTCATATCCTATGTACTTTTGGGGTCTGTTACTTTCTTCAGCTTTACAAAACTGGTCCAGGAAGAGGCCATCACTACTTCTTAAATTGACAACTATAATAGCCTCTACGTTTATATCTCAAACTCCATCGCCAAGATCTATCTATGTCAATTGTTTGTTTTAAGACATTCAAAACTAAACCTTCACACACATACCAAAGAGCACCTCCCTAGACACACATTGACAAAAAGTTTCTAGGATGATATGTTAGATACTATATTACCTGTCTCCTACCTGATCTCAGATAATTCAGATAATACTTTCCATCTCTGCCGGCACCCTTGTGTTTCAGCAATACCAAAATGTTTGCCACTTTGCTTACATCTGACTTATCTCTTACCCTCAGAATTTTGTCATGATATTTTGTCTGATTTCATTCATTTACCCATTTCACCTTTACTGTGTCTAATCATCTCCTAATAATTCTTCAAATTCCACCTTAAATTTATTTGCTCTTTAAAGTTATTTTCTATCCCCACAGGTTGGGGTGAGTCTGTAGCAATTTTAGAGGAGGATGTCTGTTAATCTCTATAGCCTTGAAAAATTTTTCTTGACTTCTTCCTATTGTTTATCTCCTTAACAGGGAGCAGTTTGGGCAAAATAACTGGACTTGGTTACATTTGCAATTATCCTCAGTATCTAGAAAAGTACTGGTGCAGATTTTCAACAGATACTATTGAATGACGCTGAATATTTTTATTATACACATATATAAAGAGTCATGTAGATTCATATTGTGGAGATTAGAAAAGGACCAAGGGTAATAAATCACAGAGCTGTAGAAAGGCAGACTTTCTAGAATGAGTCTGGTGAATAATTGAGCACTTGCTTCAGAGAGATCAGGAAAGATGAGAATTGAGAAAGAAGGTCATTAATTTGGAGCCTGGAAGTTTCATGTTGTGAAATCTAAGAACATCATTTCCACATGGTACCACAAACAAAAAAATGGGGCAAGGATTTTATGAAAAAGTACAGACTATACATATATATATATATATATATATATATATATATACACACACACACACACACACACACATACATATGCAAATATAACAAATATATAGTATTTGTTGACTTGGTATATATTTGGTAATGTGTGTGTGTGTGTGTGTGTGTATACACAAAACTAACATTACTTTCTGATGATTTCAAAGGTAATAAGGGGCAAAATGAATAAATCATTAAAACGTTAGCAGTGAATTTTGAAAAAGCCCAGAATGACTTCTTACTACAACTCATATTTAGCTTTCTTAGATGCTATCCAAATTTCTGTCATAGAAAAGTGATTGAAAGTATGTCCACTGTGTCATAGAAAGTGCAGGATGGCAACTGTCATGCCGTATATTCACACATAAAATAATTGAGCTGCCATAGCCCATGGAAATGGTGGCAACTTTATTGTGTCCCTTGCAAGCTCTTTGATGCAACCTAGCAGGAGAGTCAAAGAATTCAGCCAGCAGGGGGCCCGATCTATTCAATAGAGGATCATGGTATAGACAGCTATGTCCTATATCACATTAAAGCAATGTGGGAGCCATCAAAATGTTACTCCATCTTCAAAAAAAAAAAAAAGTTTCATTAGAAAATATAAAATTTCAACTTCATACCTTATTTTTTTTCTAAACATTAAAACATAATTACTTCATAATAGGAGCTGAGATGTAAAAGTTTATTTTATAGTTTGCTGAGAGGACTTCTTTAAGCTTCTGAGTATCTAAAACACTATTTATCTCATTATAAAATAAAATATAAACTTCAAAAGTTTGCATTGAAAGTTTTTACTGGGGCTTTTAGCTCACTTTGATGTTTCTCGGCCATGTTAAAATATTCAGAATAACGTGGTCTAAAACACAGAAGATGACTTAAGTGTAACAACCCACATCATGTGTGAACATTATGTCAGTGTCTTAGAGGGTGTCCATTTAAAGAGTCAGTATTTCTATAGTTTAAATTGAGCATTCCAGTCACCCAACATGAGAGAAAAGTAGAGAGGGGCTGAGATTCTAGCCTACTCTTTCAGTAAAAGCCCTTTTCCAGTATCCAACTGTGGGTCTAATTTATTCTCCTGAGATTCCCCATTCTAGTATTTCTAAATGATCTTGCATATTGCAGGGTTTTAGGTAACCTTATTATACTCTTACTTTTACATCATAGGCAAGGAATTAGAAAAGCTGTCCTTGTACAATTTGACCCACTTCCCTAAAGACTTTTTAACCTTAAGCAAAATCCACTTAACCAGCCAAAGCTAGTACTCTGCTAACAGTAGCTGCCAGCTGGACAGCCAGTTCCAAGATGTACGCAGGCATCCACATTGACTCCAGCCGATCCTGAGACATCAGATTTAATTCACACTTCAGCAAAGGTGTTATAGATTAGTCTTGTCCATTGCGGTAGGATTTTTCACAATTGTGAGAGTCAGCTAGATTTTTATATTTGTTCTATCTCACCAGAACAATCAACATAAAGAACCTTACATTTTTTCTTTCCCATTTCATTTCACTATTTTTCAAGATAAAAATAACCTTTTGACAATGTATAAACATTATTCTTTAATATTTATAATAGCAAGCACTTTATTTACAAGATACATAAAGCCCTTTTATAAGTTTTTATTATATAATGGATATGAAAATAGCACAATGCTATTTTTAAGATTATTAACTATGAAATTCTTTAAAATATAAACAAAACACTGATATATATAATGCTTTTCTACTGTGTTTCCTTCAAATACTGTTCAGTTAATTATATGCCTAGATACTCTAGAATGCATTAATATAACAGTTTTGAATTTATCTCCTAAGATAAGGACATAAAGGATGTATGAATTTTTAATGTAACTTCAAGCTAAAAATAAAAAAAAAAAGACCAAACGTGTACTAACTATTACCAAGTTTGGCATTATCTCTGCTATTTATCTTTAAAAAACAATGAAATGAAGGTGAATTAAGACCATTACAGACACTGCTTTTCTGGTTTGGTTATTATTTTTTTTAATGTTTCTTCAAATATACAACCATGTTTACCCTTCTGCAATTCTCTTTAATAATTCAGACTGACCTGAATGACAGCCAGTGATGGGAGCATAACAGTTCATCTGGAGGGTTAACTACAATTGAACTTTGCCCAAAACAATCTGCTCACTGCATTTTCAGAAGAACAAGTGTCACTTCATTTCCAAAACAAATGCTTAGCACAATAGCAAGAGTTTGGAAAAATTAAAAAGCCAATACCTCCACAGGATCATTCAACTGTGCACTATGCAGTCAATGAAATATTCTCATGATACGACAGCCACTAATGAAGCTGCATATCAGCATCACCATTACGGGTATTGGCACCATGGTGAATAAAATCATATGTCAACATAAGAAATAAATAAGAAGAAAGAAAACATCAAAAATTTGTCTTTATATTTTCTATTCTACTGCTTTTCTCATATTCATATTTGTGGAAACACTATTATACAAACTTTACAGTCATGAAATTATTACCTTTGTAAATAGAAAGAATGAAAAAAATAATATAAACATATTTGTTTCAAGAATTAAAGGATGGTGTAAAATATTTTTAAACTTCTCATCTTCCTTTTACTAGAAAAAATAATTCAAATATATTGGATATATAGAAACAGATGATTCGTGTTATAAATTAACCCATACCATTTTTAAAATCACCCTATTTAAACTTTAAAATATTAGCATGTATTCCATTTTGATTAAAGTTTTAACACATAAGCAAAGTAAACATAAAATATATCAAAGTTATATTCTTTCAGATTTCCTTAAAGTGGACTTTCCAGTCCTGTTCAATTGACTTAACTGAACCATTTTAATTTTGGTTAAAATCTCTCATTATGGGAAAACTTCTCCCATTTTTTTCAGAATTATTGTGTGTCAATAATGCAGCATATATTTGCAATAAGTCTTGTATTGCAAAAATATAAAAGGAGATGTGATGGGAAATTTCTATGTTTTCAAATGTAAAATAATTCCTAAGACCCAAATCCCAGCACTGTTGGTGAAATGTAAGTACAAGCATTGTTAGAGGTAGTATGAAAGAAAATATTAAAGGGAGAGGCTTTGTACTCTCATACTTTACTAAATAAAACAGATAAAAGGAAAGGAAAACACAAATAATGAGATAAATGAACCTGGGGGTTGAGATAATATTACCTAATATCTGTCCAATGACTTGGAGAAACTCACCTAATCCAGTGTTTTAAATTATTTCACATTATAGAAAATACGAATTATAAGGGAAATACATATTTTATTGCAGTGACAATTAAAATGGTTCTCACGTTGAACTTTATAGTAATCCTTGTTATTTTATTGAAAACATTAATATCAATGTGTGATCCTAACAAAGTTATTATTATTTTTAACAGGAATAGTCCATGGATTTTAGCCTGTGGCGGGAATGGCTGTCTCAGTAGAATTACAGTTCTTGACTTGAAACTGCTTTAAAAATCATCAGCTCATATTGCAGCATTTGTAGCAATTAGATAAATACATTCCTCTTTAGACTTTGAGTAGGATTCCTAACTCTGCCAACTGTGCATTTCCTTTCATATCTTCATTGATTAGAAAGCACCTTAAAAGAATCAACCTAGGTTTGAAATCATCATTTTATTGCTCTAAAGGACAATTTAATCTTGTTTTCTGATAGTGAAGTATAATTTTATTTACCGCCCCATCAATATGATCCTGAGACTTGAGATTTATAATTCTGTTTGATGGTCCATTAGTTTATCTCGGGATGGGGGTGGAGGGAGGAAACCTACTCAATAATTATACGACATACTTAGTTTTTGTTGTTGAGATATATTTTCTCTTACACTTCTGTTTAAAAAAAACTCAAAATAAAATATATTATTATATTCTATAGTTACTTATATTCCAAGAAATAATGAACTATTTAGATGAGAAATAAAGAATATGCATTACATTCTTTTAAAACAACGTAGAGGGTGTTAAAAAGTGACTGACTGATAAGACACCTAAGTTTCTTCATTTTTATTTTTTTTTTAAAGTTTAGTTATTTATTTTGATGGGGGTGGGGGAAGGACAGAGGGAAGGAGAGAGAGAATCCCATGCAGGCTCTGTGCTGTCAGCACAGAGCCTAATACAGGGCTCAATCTCAGGAACTGTGAGGTCATGACCTGAGCTGAGATCAAAGGTCAGATGCTTAACCAAATGAGCCACCCAGGTACCCTGTTTCTTCATTTTCAAAATGAAGAAAATGATAATACTTGGCAAAAGAGGGTCATTATTAGGATTAAATGTATTAATATATATATAAGTGGTGGAATAAATCCCTGGCACAAAGTAAGAACTCAATAAATACTAGATAATAATAATGGTAGTGGTATTAATTAGCTGGCAGTAATAGTTAGTAGTAGAGATATCCTAGTAATTGGTGGATATAATAAAAATAGTTGTGACAGTATTGCTAAAATACATGAAAATCACCACCACTATAGTACATTTTAGCTGAATGCACTGGGTTAGTGGCAAATGGCAATCAATTTTCAATTAGCTAACGTTTAACTACAGGAGGTCAATAGCGACTGGCTGATTCACTGATTAGTGTGTGGTATGAAAATTCCCACCAGAAACATGGAGGTAATTGGGTTTGAGTGAAATAGTTAATCGCCTTTTTCTAATTTTCCCTGAGGAAAAACATGAAGAAATCAAGTAAGACAAACATTAAAAATCACATTATTACCCAGGGACTACTTTTGTTTGCTTTTGTTTTTTAATGTTCAGACTAGATACTGGACAGCTTCAAATTAATAAAATAGTGATCCTGTAGCCAGGAAGATATGAGGTACGTAATATATTCTTCAAGAAAATAAAGATTTTTTAAAGGAAAAAATATGTTTTTTTGGAAGAGAAATAAATTTTTTTGTTTGATTTTGCTTGTTATCTGCATGCTTAGTTTTCCACTGTGCTGCTTTAATCATTTTTTTATTCAGCATTTCAATTTTAAAGTTCTGCTCTTAAAACCTGCTCCATCGCGATTATTGAAACTAATTGCCTCAAATCAGCTTGTCAATCTTTATAACTTAAATTAGTGCTCCTTTGTGTTGGTTTTATTTTCAACCAATTGCCATTAATTACTATTGCTTTGCTATTATTTTTCTACCATTTATCATATACATAATTATATAATTATCCATTTATTATACCATTTATCAGATATATAATTACATAGGTGAAATGTGAATATTTTATTTATTTCCTTACTCTATTCTCAATTTAAACAAAAATGTCTCATAAATGAGCATGTTCTATTCTTATAATTAGGAAAAACAATTCCTAATACGTTTGTTTTATAGTAGAAATAAAAACATTTTATGCTAGGTACTTTATAAAACAGAGTCACATAAAAAGAGATCATTTTATTAATGTGTTGTAAACTGTTTCTTATTCAGTAGTGAATTTCACTCTTTAAAAGGATACAAATATATTACATTTCCAACATGCATGAATAGTTGTATGATAGTAGATATATTTCAAAAAAATGGAAGTTATGTTTTTTTTTTCTAGAAATCTTAATTGCATTAATTATGCATTCTCCCAATAAAACAGTCAATGAAGCAAACATTGTAGTTACTGGAAGCCTTACAGAAATCTGCTCAGGAAGTTGTTTTCCACAAAAAAAAAAAAAAAAAAAAAAAAAAAAAAAAAAAAAAAAAAAAAAAAAAAGAAAAGAAAAACAGAAAATCACAGCCTGAGATCATCTCACTGCTTCTACACAGAGATTCTCTAGTAATGCCATCCAAATATGTATTATTTCAACCATCTGACCTGCTTTCATCCCAGAAGTAGAATCTTGGGAAGAGCAGCCCCTGCTTTGGCCCCACCGGGGTTAGATGCCAAACTCTTGACCCTTCCTCTTGAATGTGCTCAGTTGTCAGTTTTGCCTACCACAGCTGTTGGATATTCCAGAGGATCAGATGGCCAGAATAGGTCTGGAAGAGACCTATTAGCATCTCAATACAGCCGCTCCAGTCCCCTTTATTACCAATTCACTCAAATTAATTAATTTTTAATTTTGCACTACCTCAACTATTATAAATCAAGTCAGCCAGCGAGACAGAAAAGCACACTGAAACATGAAACTGTCTGTGGTTTAAGTCACAGAGGCTCAACCTATGCAATCTGTCACTTTGAAGATCAGAAAAAAAGGAAAATTATCCAGTGCAGAGATTATTGAAAAATATTTTTTGATGAATTACACTCCTTTCAAAAGGTCACAAAAGAGAGAAATGTGATAAATGTCTGTGATGTATTTAGATCCTAAAACCCAAGTTATAGATTCAGAAAGACTAGTTGATTTTAAAAAAATATTCCTGTGAATTCCCATTTCTTTTATTTGAACCTAACATTTTATTATCAGATTAAAATGTATACTGTACAAATAATGACTTTGTGTTTTAAAATTGACAGTGCCTGTAACTATAATAATACTCCTAAAATGCAATAATTAATATTATTGTTGTTATTATTATTTTGTTGGCTTGGCTTTAGTTTTCTTAAAGTAGCATCCTCTACAAGAGTGAATGGTTTGGACTGGATAATCATCTGAATTATAAACTGATATTTTGAAATGAAGAAAGCAATGAAATCATTGGCAAAATATCCCTCTGTGTTCCTTTATCTTCAATTTACTTGAATTGGTCTCAGGAATAAAACTCATAGTAAGAAAGCATTTACTTTGAACAGTACAATCCTCTTTGAGTGAGGACTGATTGCTTTTGATATTCCATAGTGCAATGTACACAGTTATAGATATATCATATGGAGCTTTCTTTTTGACTTTGAGCTACAAAGTAGAAAGACCAAAGATTAAAGGTGTTCAATCATTCCACCATACTGTGTAACTTCTTACATCATATTCCTGAGCAAGGAAATGTGGCCAAATCTAAAATGTATTTATACCATGCTGGGTAGGATTTTTTTTAACCTAATATAAACCTAGCTGTTTGAGACAGAATACAATTGGTTTCTGTTTCTGAGAATAATAAAGGGTAGATTCATGGCTACCAAATAACTCCTAGAAAGTTTTCTTTCCCTCTCAAATATAATCAACTCCATGGTGTGGTTTTTACAAACATTTATGAAGTCATTTAATTTTAAATATTTGCAACTATTTTACAAGTACTTGGCATTTAAAGTTGTGGAAATGAAATAAGTAATTTGTTGAGGTTAACAATGCAGTAAAGGAAGAAAGATCAACTCATATTTTAGACCACCATTTCACAAAATTTCCTGGGCAATTTTTTGGGTTTGCTTCCCCAAACCTATACTGGTTATAGATAAATTGCCACAAATAACAACTACCCACATTTAAACAAACAGTTAAAATGAAATACTTCCCCAAACTGAGGGCTGTTAAATTCAAGAATGGATTTCTTATATTATAATTGTGGTCAAAGAATACTTTCATGATTCTGGGACTGGCTTAATTTTGGTTCTGACTGAAGGCAGAAGATATTAAATATAATATTGAGATCTTTAAAATGCAATTATCAATTCAAAATTGGGTTCACACATACCTCAACAAGATTCATACTACTAGCATAACGAAAAATTTTCTAGTTTCCCAATTCTCTATTGTTTTTATTGAGATTGTAACACAAATTCTGAGTGTTGGTTCTTTGGCAGAGAATGTTGGACCAACTGCCAAATTAAATAGAAACTGACCCACATTTCCACCTGGCTACCCCATGTTGTGTAATTATCTCCCTTTAAAAATATAATTTTCTTCTTAATACTTAAGAAAATCCTTGAAGGGCAAATACCAGTTATTTAAAGAATATACTGAATGTTATCATTGTCATTCCCTCAGGTATCTCTGAAGAACCCTATGCTGACTGTGTGATGTTAGTATGCTAAGAGATAGTTGGTCTTTTCTCCTAATGAAGGGTTTTAAATCCAAAAATTAACATCTTTATTCTAACATAATCTTAGAAACTACAAAATTCATCATGATTTACTACAACAGGTCAAAATTATTCTTGTGTGCAAGCACTAACCATCCATCACCAAATAATTTTCCATACAAGTTCACTGTATTCATAGGCAAAAAAAGCTTAGGGAAAAAAATGTCAACAAAAAATGAGATTTTTGTGACAATTATGGATATCATCTTATTTATTTTGATTTTAACTGAGTTCTTGGAACTAAATTAATAAATCTTGGTTTATGAAAACCTTTTTAATTGGCTTATATACGGCCATTATTTATGTATTTGTTTCCTTACTTGTTAACTCATTTGTCCATGCATTCATTCATTTATTCATTTTATGGTTTGAATATAGTACTATAATAAGTATAGGTCAATCATCCAGAATAGGAATTTGATGATAATTACACACCTCTCACCATATTATTTCCCCAGTTCTCTTGTCTCCCTTCACTTTGTGCAATCATTACCATGAGTTGCACTTTCACGATGATCTTGATTCCATATGTATATCTTAATTTCATAAATATTTGTAACACATTAAAAAATCTAGTTCTCTTTAACTTTCTAAAAAAGAGTATCATGCTAGATACAACTACAAGAACTTACCTGTCACCTAATATTATATTGCTAAGATTCATACACAGTTTCGTATCATTATTTTTCCTTAATTTGATGTATAATATTCCATTGTGCACATGTACTACAGTTCATTCATCCACTTTCTTTTTAGTGATATTTAGATTATTTCCAAGCCTGATACAGTTTGAACAGTGCTTCATGAATATATATCTTGCTGAACATAAACAAGAGTTTTTTCTTGAGTACATATCTAGGAAAATGGCTTTGTGTGTTTCTTGTGATAATACTTAAACTGTTTTCCGAAGTGGTTAAAACATTTGAATTCCCATAAGTTATATTAACTTTACACTAGAAGCTGTGAAAGCACATCTTCTCTAACACTAGAAATATCTAATTTAAATATATATATTTATTTATATTTTCAACTAAATGGTTAAAAAATGGTAATACACTGCTTTCTTGATTTGTGTTTTTTTCATCATTAATGATATCGAACATTTCTTCCAATGTTTATTGAACATATATGCTTCCTTTTGGGGGGAAATTTCAGTTTATGACTTTCACTCATTTTTTATTGTTTATTTATTATTAATACACAGAAATTCTTTACTTGTTACTAATACATATATTTTTCACCTCTGTGTTGAGAATTAATCCTCTCAGTTTGAAACTTGTTTTACTTTCTTAAAATGTATTTTGAAAAACTGAATTTCTTAATTTTAATATAAATGAAAATTTAATGTTAAGAATTTAGGAAGATTTCCAAAAGAAAAATTGATAAATTATAAAAATATATTCAAGAAATTTCAATAAATGTACAAATATACCATGTTCATGAATAGAATAATATATTGAAAATATACCAATTTTCCCTAAATTGGTATTTTAGAAATTCCAATAAAAAACCTCAACAGGAATTTTCATAGCATTTAACACATTAAATGTGTATAAAAGAATAAAGGACAAGAATTATCAGTAATAAATATGAAGGGCAAAAATAAGAGATTTGCCTTTTCAGGTATCAGGACTTAACACAAAACTCTAGTAATTAAGAAACAAATACTGACACAGGGGTAAATATACTTATGTAAAATATATTGGATTTGAGGCTTAAATCTCCATATTGCCATTGAAAGTCATTTTGAGTGTCAAATGTTGTCCAAGAAAAGAGTGCACTTTTCATGAATATTTTTCCATTCTACAAAGGTATCATTGAGTGCTAGGAAAACATTTATCTTGAAAACAACTCAGCCAAGGCACACCCAAACACTATAGATTGCTGAAAAGCCTCATCATCTTCTAACTCAAGTACACTACTGAAATTCATCTCTAGAAGTAACTAATAGTCTCTCTTACAAAGAAAGAAAGTGTCAAGTTTTATTGGTCCATATGTGTCAAATCATAACCAACCAAAATTACCTTACTTAGTTACAAAGATGACAGAAAATAAACAATTAAATAAAAATGAAATCCAGTCATACAGACTGAACTGTGGCCTATTACTGTGCAGTTTAAATAGTTACTTTTTTCTACATGTTTTTGTAGAGCTCTAAAGATTTTATTGATTAGAATACATGAAAATAGCTGTCACATGGAAAATTGATGACATATAAATTTAATGTAAGTTTTGGTATAAATCAAATTCTCTTTTCTACTGATGCTAAGATTTTATAAAATTACCTCATTAATGTTACTTTTATTCTATTTTTATTCCTGTTTATATATAGCAGCATCATTACTCTGAAACTATATTTAAATTGATCTTTCACTTCATACCAATTTTAAGTTGCATTTTTTCTTTTTTGGCATAATTTATTGAATTCTTACCCCATACTCTTTGCCTTTTATTTATCTAAGACGTGAAACTCTTAAAACTACAACTATGGAGCAAATCACTCAGATTTGTGCCATCTTCTCAGAAGCTTCCTTCCACTGGTCTATCTTCCAACTAAACCTCACTTCGATTGCAAGCCCCCATGTGTCATACTTTTTCTGCCTGTGCAAAAGATAAGTGAATAGAAAAATCTCTGTCTCTTTAATCCCAGCAACAGTAACTTATATAATTCATAAGCATTAGCTGCATGGGCTTGGGAAAAAACAGATACGTCTACCTAAAAAGAGAATAAAGTGAAATATAAGTTCCTCTAATTGACCATGTTTAAAACTGGTAAATCATCATTATAAAGAACTACAAAAATGTCAACATTCCCCAGAGTTTCTCCATAAAAAAAAATGTATAAAAACAAAAATGATTTCACTAATAAAGTCTTAAAGATTAACGGGACATTGAAACCCTGGCACAAATTACCAACTATTTTTCCATGCTTGTCTATTTTAACTCATAAATCATGTATCACACAGAGGGGCAAGCTAGGCTCGGACTAGCTAACTCCATGGCCCACTTATTCTATAGGCACCTCCTGAAGGATTGGGAAACATTCCTCTCAAGGTTCTCTCCACCAGGGCATTTCTTTGGACCAGAGAATGGGCATCTCACATTCCAGTCATGATTTTAAATAAACATGAATCTCAAATGCAGTCCAGTCCTCACCACTTTCTTTTGTTTTATGGCATATTCATGTGATTACATATGACTTCAGGCTGAAAGGAAGGTACCTGATACAATGCCTCAGCGATATGTGCATCCTTTTTAAATATCAGTGACAAAATGAGCATTGGAAAACTAAAAATAAATGAATTATTATTCTTATTATTCCTACCCGAAGCAACCTCAGGCAATGTTAACATCTTTGCAGGATGGAGAATGTAATTCAAAGTCTATAAGAGAAAAATTCCCTGTAGTTAACTCTTTGCCTTTTCCAGCTGACAAACTCTAAAATGCATTCATTTATCTTAGTTATGCCTTCCACTGTTTCCCTCAGACAGAGGTAGCACTACACTCTAATCTCTGGTTAGAAACAGCACAAGACCTGTAGCCAACTCTAATTGAGGAACCAGTATAATTTTCACTCTCCCCTTGCAGTCTTCAAACCAAGTGCAATTCAGCACATGAGAAAAAATAACAGCCGGTACAAAGTTCTTAGGGTCTGGCCCAGCAGGGGAAGTTGAAGCAAAAAGTCATGTCAACAACAATAACAATGAAAACATTTTTAAAAGCTTTGATCTTATGAATAGCCTCAGTACCAAAGGCAAGGCCTGCTGTTCATGCCTTAACAACAGGGTCAAAAGAGCAGACAACCTCATTTACACATGCTAGTTCAATGCCAAAGGCAGAAAAGTGGGGAAGACAATGGAGGTCTTTGGGCAAGCATTGCAGTTAAGTGGATAGCATTGTTATTGCATCTATTACACTAAAAAAAAAAAAAAAAAATGCTACCACTAAAGAAGAACTTCCACTGTCTTATTTTAGTATTTTCTGTTTTCTAAGTAGTTCATCTTCCTACTTGATAAAGTGAACAATGCATGATGAATATCCAGGGCATTTTTTTTCTGCTTTTAGATCTTGATCTTTTTTAAGTGTCACTGTATTTATATAAGGTAAATATTTAGATATGAGATACCTGTGGTCTTTCATACATATATTTTACTATATATTTAACTATATTTTACTAAACTTGAAACTTGACCATCTTTAAATATAAAATGGGGATTCATTTGCCCCCACCCTGAAAATGCCAGTTTCCTTATACATACTGACTTCAGGTACAGGGATAAAAAAGAACTGACAGCTATGATTCAGTCACATTGAAAGTTCATTCCGCCTACTATTTGTGTACTTTTGATACTAAAAATGACCTGAGTCAATGATAGGCAAACAGCTAAGTCTCTTCCAGCCTGGAGTATAGGACTTAAAAAAATCACATTCATTTTGAGACTGTGTTTAGAATTAATTACAGATCACTTCAATTTCTTCTTGGTTACTTGAATATTTTCAAGCTGAAGAGACCATTTTGTGTAATACACTGTAATATTAATTGTCTTTCATTCTGTAATCTGGCATAAAACTGCGAAACGACTTGTGTGACTAAATTACATTATTAAAAATGTTATCTCTCCTCACTAATACTTAAAATTTCCCCTTAACATAAAATTTAAATGTACCTCCAAAAGAAGGTACATTTGTATTTTTTTAAATTAAACTTGTCAATATCAAGCATTCCGTTCTGCTCTTTAGAATTATTTGAAGGCTCAGACACCTTTCCGTTTCCAACATAAATTTGTATTTCAAGCCTTTCACCAATCTGGTGTGCTGCACCCAATCTGGCCCATCTGCCCAGACACACTTGTCAAACTAGCACTTTTACCAGGATGGCCCCCTGATTGTCCCAGCAGCCAAGCTTTCTCAAATCTATCAACATGGCCAGAAATGGGTCTTCCTTGCGTGACCACCAAACTTGTGCTTTCTATTTTAAAAATGCATATGTTTGAGTTAAACTTCATTAAGGAAGTAGTTTTATAAGTAGAAGTAGATACTTATCATT